>NC_092266.1:6048945-6141445 GCF_036320965.1 Panulirus ornatus
TGGAACTGCATATCGTGAATTTCAGACTCGTTAATCTTCGCGCTTCGATCCTCGTTGTTTTCCATGATTTTTCAAGCATGTTTATATGACCTTTACTGTGGAACAGGACACTGTGGACTCCTGCCTGGATGAAGCTTACGTACGATAGATCACCTGCCTGATATCAACCATGGATAAATCAACAACCAAAGCGTCCCGGTGGTTGACAGGATATGATCGTCTTAATCTAAACGCGCGATGGAAGGTGAACTCTAATGAGCTGATGATACCAAGGTCTGGGAGTCAGGCGGTTATATCATGCATGAGTATGTGTGTGTGTGTGTGTGTGTCTGTGTGTGTTTGTGGGGGGGGGGTCCTGGATAGGAAACAATATTCATGGATGAGAAAAAAGAAATTACGAACAGTAAGCAGATACATCACTGCAAAAGCCCCTCCAGCGGATGGGATGGCAGCAGCAGAGACGTTGGAGAGTGGAAGTGTTGTGTTAGCACAATGGATGTAACACAAATATGTGGTTTTGTTAACGTTAGACGGTGTCAGATGATTGCAGAGCAACACTGAGGATGAATCTTTTTCTCTCAGAACAAAAGTTGGTAAATATGAGCTTAAAAATCATGGAGGAATCAGCTAACTGTTCTGGAAGAATTGTGAATGGCAGTGTGAGAAAGATGAAAATATGCAGTTAAGTTAAAGACTTAGTGATTTCCTAAGAATTTCGAATGTGTAGATTAAATTGTTTCTACAGACTACTGAGTTATGACTAAATGTGAAGACAACAAATAAATATTGTAAGGTTTATCTTTTATAGTCAGCAATGTATACTTCCTATTGACGGTCACTTTAACGTAGATCTTTCAGATCTTTCAACTTGACGTAATTCACTGCCATCTTGGGTATTGTTCTCTCTGAGTTTCTTGTGTGTTATTTTCTTGGACAACAGATCATAGGGAAGTATATGAAACGTTGATGGACTTAGAAGAAACATCTGCCGAGTTGGGCCGGGATAAATTGTGGAAGGATCTGTGAAATTACGGTCTAGTAGAAAAGTTGTTGGACGCAGCAAACATATTCAGTAAACAGTATAGCATGTGTGCAGGTGAAGGACAGGTTAAGTGAGTCCTGAGACAACTGTGGGAGTGAGATAATGTTGTGTAGTCTCATCTTGGTTTTCAATATATATGTATGTATGAGGCGGTGAGACAGTTGCAGGCATGGGTAGGTAGAAGTGTATATTCAGGATAGGTGTCCAAGGGTAGGATCAGCGGGGAGAATCATGAAGGATGTAAACAGCTTACTATATCTTTCCTCATCCATATATTTGAATGTTACTCTGATCATTTCCAGCAGAAAGTTTGCTTCCTGTACAGGTTGGGAACGGTATCTACTCCCAAGTCCCTCTCACATACACATTCCTACAGCTCATACCCTGGTGGACAAGATTCATAATGAGGCTTACTTTCACTATGTCCCATCCTCGTGATTTTACGTTTACCTGGGTTGAATATATTTGGTGTGTATGTGTGTGTGTGTGTGTGTGTGTGTGTGCTCGTGTATAACGTATGTGTAACTTATTCTATCTTCCTGCTTCAGGAAATCTTTCTATAGAGCTCCCTTGACCCTCGCAAAGCCAACCGTATCCACCAGGAGTGGTTTTGTTGTGTGCATGTCTGTGTGAGGTAAGTGCTGAGTGATTTAGGAGCAGTTGTTGGATATCCTGAGTATGGAAGTTCCATCTTGGGCATAACGAGTCTTGGTCATAGAGATGGATCAGGTGCGACTCTTACATGTCTTGTGAGTGTCATGTCACATTTGTATAATCACCTACAAGTAATTACCTAGTCACACTGTTTAAGAAGGGAGTTTTACACTCGTAGGGTCCCATCACTTGAACCTTCTCTATTATCATACAATTCTTGAAATACACGGGTGCTGTCTGTGTATCTCTGCTGGAATGGTGTTTAAGACTGGGTTAGGAGGTCAGTTGTTCCATATTTGTTGTGTCATTTATGTGCGTCAGCGTTTTACTAGTTGTGTCATTAGGGAGTAGGAGAATCTGTGGATAGAGGTGATTAGTTATGGACTGGATTGGATGGGAAGGGTCTACTACTGTTGTAAATGAGCGAGTGCCTGGTGTATTGAGGTGGTATTATACTGGGAGGATCTTTGTATCGTTGTGAACGAGGATGCTTGTGCTCGTTACGAAACCAGTAATTGTTCTGAGTGCTTCTGTTTTGTGTGACTTGCTGCTTCCTAGTAATCATTTTTAACCAGGTGGATGAACAGAAGGTGAAGTACACATTAGATTGGGTATGATAAATTATTTACTCAGGAAAGAATGTTGTTCAGTCTGAGAGATAAGTAGTAAGGTAGCATTGAGACACGAGCTGCTAATTAGGATCTAATTCTCAACGTTTTGACAGTTATTCTTCTCTGGAGAATATGACAGTAATGTAGCACTTAGGTTATATTCACTACCGTTGGATCAGGTTCCCGGTCCCCGTTGGGTAGCGCTCTGGTCAGTTCCTCTCGCCTGTCCGCTCGTAGTCGACCAAACTCCGCCACCAGTCTGCCAGCAGTTGTAGCCTATCTGTTTCCTTGTATCACTATGCTCATATTATCCCCTAGTGTAAGACAGGCTAGAAATAACACGAAAATAGTAATCTCACGTGTATATGTAGAGTATATGTGCATGTAATTAATGATATATTTTTCAATAGTAGGCACGTAATAGTAGGTGAGAGTACTGCTGCTATCACACGATCAACCACCTGGATAATGTCCTTCAGTAATTCACTAACGACCACGACACTGTGGCATTGGTAAAGGAAAACAGCACAGGACAGATGTCTGCTCCAACACTCTCCATCCACACTATGGAGACCACTATGACTTTACCTCTCTGTGGCTCAGGACGGTCAAGTTTATATCATGTCTGTTTGTTCTCTCTCTCTCTCTCTCTCTCTCTCTCTCTCTCTCTCTCTCTCTCTCTCTCTCTCTCTCTCTCTCTCTCTCTCTCTCTCTCTCTCTCTCTCTCTCTCTCTCTCTCTCTCTCTCTCGAGTTCATAGACCCTTCTCATATCTCACAATTCGCACATGTCCCACAACACAATATTGCCTTGTATCTGTACCAGTGCAGGTGATGTTTTACCTTCTGTTCCTTCTGAACACGATCCTCACACAGTCTGCACTGAGCAGTCTTCACCGTTGACAAATGTTTCCACTTCTTCTTCCCCACTTGTCTCTATTCTCTCATCGTCATCATAGTCTTGTGTTAAGAGTGATGGTAGAGAGGCAACGAGCACATAATTCACTGTGGAATTATGGTATTATGGTCAGACATGTGAAGGTTCTGATATCTCACAAGTCTCTGGCAGAGCTGCTTGATCAGTCAGGTTTCCTCGACCCTGAGCTGATCTGGCCATAATGACTGCTGCTCCAGAAGATTAAGAGCATCATCTGATGCGGTCAAAAGGCTTACTCCTGCATCTCTTATTTCTTTTTCTTTTTTTTCACTTCTACAGCTGAAGCTGCGTCGACCTGATTCATATTACCTCACCAAATGATCTGACTAAGTTCAGTCTTCCTTCTCCTGGGATCCACGTGGGAAGGTGAAAGCTTCAATCCTAATATTTCTTGTGGATCTTTACTTTGTGATTCACCTCAAAGAAAAAGAAACTTTTTTTCAATAGAATATGAGTTATGAACTGCCTCTGATCAATAAAGTCTATGTATAAAATCAAACGAAGCTCGTGAACTGGATGAATAACACTTAGAGGTGTCCACAAAATGATATATACGACACTGTTATTCATTTATTTATTTTGCTTTGTCACTGTCTCCCGCGTTAGCGAGGTAGCGCAAGGAAACAGACGAAAGAATGGCCCAACCCAACCACATACACATGTATATACATACAAGTCCACACACGCAAATATACATACCTATACATCTCAGTGTACACAAATACATACACACACAGACATACACATATATACACATATACATAATTCATACTGTCTGCTTTTGTTTATTCCCACCGCCACCTCGCCACACATGGAATAACAAACCCCTCCCCCCTCATGTGTGCGAGGTAGCGCTAGGAAAAAAAAAAAACAAAGGCCCCATTCGTTCACACTCAGTCTCTAGCTGTCATGTAATAATGAACCGAAATCACAGCTCCATTTCCACATCCTGGCCCCACAGAACTTTCCATGGTTTACCCCAGACGCTTCACATGCCCTGGTTCAATCCATTGACAGCACATAGACCCCGGTATACCACATCGTTCCAATTCACTCTATTCCTTGCCCTCCTTTCACCCTCCTGCATGTTCAGGCCCCGATAACTCAAAATCTTTTTCACTCCATCTTTCCACCTCCAATTTGGTCTCCCACTTCTCCTCGTTCCCTCCACCTCCAACACATATATCCTCTTGGTTAATCTTTCCTCACTCATTCTCTCCATGTGCCCAAACCATTTCAAAACACCCTCTTCTGCTCTCTAAACCACGCTCTTTTTATTTCCACACATCTCTCTTACCCTTACATTACTTACTCGATCAACCCACCTCACACCACACATTGTCCTCAAACATCTCATTTCCAGCACATCCACCCTCTTGCGCACAACTCTATCCATAGCCCACGCCTCGCAACCATACAACAATGTTGGAACCAATATTCCTTCAAACATACCCATTTTTGCTTTCCGAGATAATGTTCTCGACTTCCATACATTCTTCAAGGCTCCCGGGATTTTTGCCCCCTCCCCCACCCTATGATTCACTTCCGCTTCCATGGTTCCATCCGCTGCCAGATCCACTCCCATATATCTAGAACAATTTACTTCCTCCAGTTTTTCTCCATTCAAACTTACCTCCCAATTGACTTGACCCTCAACCCTACTGTACCTAATAACCTTGCTCTTATTCACATTTACTCTTAACTTTCTTCTTTCACACATTTTACCAAACTCAGTCACCAGCTTCAGCAGTTTCTCACATGAATCAGCCACCAGCGCTGTATCATCAGCGAAAAACAACTGACTCACTTCCCAAGCTCTCTCATCCACAACAGACTTCATACTTGCCCCTCTTTCCAAAACCCTTGCATTCACCTCCCTAACAACCCCATCCATAAACAAATTAAACAACCATGGAGACATCACACACCCCTGTCGCAAACCTACATTCACTGAAAACCGATCACTTTCCTCTCATCCTACACGTACACATGCCCTACATCCTCGATAAAAACTTTTCACTGCTTCTAACAACTTGCCTCCCACACCATATATTCCTAATACCTTCCACAGAGCATCTCTATCAACTCTATCATATGCCTTCTCCAGATCCATAAATGCTACATACAAATCCATTTGCTTTTCTAAGTATTTCTCACATACATTCTTCAAAGCAAACACCTGATCCACACATCTACCACTTCTGAAACCACACTGCTCTTCCCCAATCTGATGCTCTGTACATGCCTTCACCCTCTCAATCAATACCCTCCCATATGATTTACCAGGAATACTCAACAAACTTATACCTCTGTAATTTGAGCACTCACTCTTATCCCCTTTGCCTTTGTACAATGGCACTATGCAAGCATTCCGCCAATCCTCAGGCACCTCACCATGAGTCATATATACATTAAATAACCTTACCAACCAGTCAACAATACAGTCACCCCTTTTTTAACAGATTCCACTGCAATACCATCCAAACCTGCTGCCTTACCGGCTTTCATCTTCCGCAAAGCTTTTACTACGTCTTCTCTGCTTACCAAATCATTTTCCCTAACCCTCTCACTTTGCACACCACCTCGACCAAAACACCCTATATCTGCCACTCTATCATCAAACATATTCAACAAACCTTCAAAATACTCATTCCATCTCCTTCTCACATAACCAATACTTGTTATCACCTCCGCATTTGCGCCCTTCACTGAAGTTCCCATTTGCTTCCTTGTCTTACGCACTTTATTTACCTCCTTCCAGAACATCTTTCTATTCTCCCTAAAATTTAATAATACTCTCTCACCCAGACTCTCATTTGCCCTCTTTTTCACCTCTTGCACCTTTCTCTTGACCTCCTGTCTCTTTCTTTTATACATCTCCCACTCAGTTGCATTTTTTCCCTGCAAAAATCGTCCATTGCCTCTCTCTTCTCTTTCACTAATAATCTTACTTCTTCATCCCACCACTCACTACCCTTTCTAATCAACCCACCTCCTACGCTTCTCATGCCACAAGCATCTTTTGCGCAATCCATCTCTGATTCCCTAAATACATCCAATATATATATATATATATCATACAAAGCTCCAACAGCCAGGATCGAACCTGGGACCTCTTGTGCAAGAGGCAGGCATGCTAACCGCTAGGCTAAGGAACTGTATAATAGGAAACAACTATTCGAAATACTAAGTACTCGAATACCCTTCGTCTCACAATGGTGAGCAACGGGGTCTATCGGTTGTTTCCGAATAGAACACATAGCCAGCTGATAGCGTTTTACCGAACCTGACTGTACAACGCGGAGTTATATGAATACGAATAAAGTGTATATGAACGCGCACCTTCATAGAACATACAAAGCTCCAACAGCCAGGATCGAACCTGGGACCCCTTGTGCAAGAGGCAGGCATGCTAAGCGCTAGGCTAAGGAACTGTATATTATATATGTATAATTGGGAATACCTGGTTTAAAAAGCGAGATATACATAAGTATACTTATGTAAGTAGGAGAGATGGCCAGAGAGCGTTATTGGATTACGTGTAAATTGACAGGCGCGCGAAAGAGAGACTTTTGGATATTAATGTGCTGAGAGGTGCAACTGGAGGGATGTCTGATCATTATCTTGTGAAGGTTAAGGTGAAGATTTGTATGGGTTTTCAGAAAAGAAGAGTGAATGTTGGGGTGAAGAGGGTGGTGAGAGTAAGTGAGCTTGGGAAGGAGACTTGTGTGAGGAAGTACCAGGAGAGACTGAGTACAGAATGGAAAAAAGGTGAGAACAATGGAAGTAAGGGGAGTGGGGGAGGAATGGGATGTATTTAGGGAATCAGTGATAGATTGCGCAAAAGATGCTTGTGGCATGAGAAGAGTGGGAGATGGGTTGATTAGAAAGGGTAGTGAGTGGTGGGATGAAGAAGTAAGAGTATTAGTGAAAGAGAAGAGAGAGGCATTTGGACGATTTTTGCAGGGAAAAAATGCAATTGAGTGGGAGATGTATAAAAGAAAGAGACAGGAGGTCAAGAGAAAGGTGCAAGAGGTGAAAAAAAGGGCAAATGAGAGTTGGGGTGAGAGAGTATCATTAAATTTTAGGGAGAATAAAAAGATGTTCTGTAAGGAGGTAAATAAAGTGCGTAAGACAGGGGAGCAAATGGGAACTTCAGTAAAGGGCGCAAATGGGGAGGTGATAACAAGTAGTGGTGATGTGAGAAGGAGATGGAGTGAGTATTTTGAAGGTTTGTTGAATGTGTTTGATGATAGAGTGGCAGATATAGGGTGTTTGGGTCGAGGTGGTGTGCAAAGTGAGGGTTAGGGAAAATGATTTGGTAAACAAAGAAGAGGCAGTAAAAGCTTTGCGGAAGATGAAAGCCGGCAAGGCAGAAGGTTTGGATGGTATTGCAGTGGAATTTATCAAAAAAGGGGGTGACTGTATTGTTGACTGGTTGGTAAGGTTATTTAATGTATATATGACTCATGGTGAGATGCATGAGGATTGGCGGAATGCGTGCATAGTGCCATTGTACAAAGGCAAAGGGGATAAGAGTGAGTGCTCAAATTACAGAGGTATAAGTTTGTTGAGCATTCCTGGTAAATTATATGTGAGGGTATTGATTGAGAGGGTGAAGGCATGTACAGAGCATCAGATTGGGGAAGAGCAGTGTGGTTTCAGAAGTGGTAGAGGATGTGTGGATCAGGTGTTTGCTTTGAAGAATGTATGTGAGAAATACTTAGAAAAGCAAATGGATTTGTATGTAGCATTTATGGATCTGGAGAAGGCATATGATAGAGTTGATAGAGATGCTCTGTGGAAGGTATCAAGAATATATGGTGTGGGTGGTAAGTTGTTTGAAGCAGTGAAAAGTTTTTATCGATGATGTAAGGCATGTGTACGTGTAGGAAGAGAGGAAAGTGATTGGTTCTCAGTGAATGTAGGTGTGCGGCAGGGGTGTGTGATGTCTCCATAGTTGTTTAATTTGTTTATGGATGGGGTTGTTAGGGAGGTGAATTCAAGAGTTTTGGAAAGAGGGGCAAGTATGAAGTCTGTTGTGGATGAGAGAGCTTGGGAAGTGAGTCAGTTGTTGTTCGCTGATGATACAGCGCTGGTGGCTGATTCATGTGAGAAACTGCAGAAGCTGGTGACTGAGTTTGGTAAAGTGTGTGAAAGAAGAAAGTTAAGAGTAAATGTGAATAAGATCAAGGTTATTAGGTACAGTAGGGTTGACGGTCAAGTCAATTGGGAGGTGAATTTGAATGTAGAAAAACTGGAGAATGTGAAGTGTTTTAGATATCTGGGAGTGGATCTGGCAGCGGATGGAACCATGGAAGCGGAAGTGGATCATAGGGTGGGGGAGGGGGCGAAAATTCTGGGAGCCTTGAAGAATGTGTGGAATTCGAGAGCATTATCTCGAAAAGCAAAAATGGGTATGTTTGAAGGAATAGTGGTTCCAACAATGTTGTATGGTTGCGAGGCGTGGGCTATGGATAGAGTTGTGCGCAGGAGGATGGATGTGCTGGAAATGAGATGTTTGAGGACAATGTGTGGTGTGAGGTGGTTTGATCGAGTAAGTAACGTAAGGGAAAAAATGTAGCTTAGACATTGAAGCTTATTGATACAGTGGTTAAATTGATGAGAACTACTATTGACGTTTGTGTAAATAAATTATACATTTCCTTTTTCCATAGCCAGAGGTTGAACCATTATGTGACATTCATTCTTTCATTTCATTTCAAGCTAGAAGTTTCAGTTTTCTGAATAGTTTCTTACATTTTTCATATGTATATATATGTATGTGTGTGTGTGTGTGTATATGTGCGTATGTATGTATGTGTATGTGTATGGTGAGAGTAAGTGAGCTTGGGAAGGAGACTTGTGTGAGGAAGTACCAGGAGAGACTGAGTACAGAATGGAAAAAGGTGAGAACAATGGAAGTAAGGGGAGTGGGGGAGGAATGGGATGTATTTAGGGAATCAGTGATGGATTGCACAAAAGATGCTTGTGGCATGAGAAGAGTGGGAGGTGGGTTAATTAGAAAGGGTAGTGAGTGGTGGGATGAAGAAGTAAGAGTATTAGTGAAAGAGAAGAGAGAGGCATTTGGACGATTTTTGTAGGGAAAAAATGAAATTGAGTGGGAGATGTATAAAAGAAAGAAACAGGAGGTCAAGAGAAAGGTGCAAGAGGTGAAAAAAAGGGCAAATGAGAGTTGGGGTGAGAGAGTATCATTAAATTTTAGGGAGAATAAAAAGATGTTCTGGAAGGAGGTAAATAAAGTGCGTAAGACAAGGGAGCAAATGGGAACTTCAGTGAAGGGCGCAAATGGGGAGGTGATAACAAGTAGTGGTGATGTGAGAAGAAGATGGAGTGAGTATTTTGAAGGTTTGTTGAATGTGCTTGATGATAGAGTGGCAGATATAGGGTGTTTTGGTCGAGGTGGTGTGCAAAGTGAGAGGGTTAGGGAAAATGATTTGGTAAACAGAGAAGAGGTAGTAAAAGCTTTGCGGAAGATGAAAGCCGGCAAGGCAGCAGGTTTGGATGGTATTGCAGTGGAATTTATTAAAAAAGGGGGTGACTGTATTGTTGACTGGTTGGTAAGGTTATTTGATGCATGTATGACTCATGGTGAGGTGCCTTAGGATTGGCGGAATGCGTGCATAGTGCCATTGTACAAAGGCAAAGGGGATAAGAGCGAGTGCTCAAATTACAGAGGTATAAGTTTGTTGAGTATTCCTGGTAAATTATATGGAAGGATATTGATTGAGAGGGTGAAGGCATGTACAGAGCATCAGATTGGGGAAGAGCAGTGTGGTTTCAGAAGTGGTAGAGGATGTGTGGATCAGGTGTTTGCTTTGAAGAATGTATGTGAGAAATACTTAGAAAAGCAAATGGATTTGTATGTAGCATTTATGGATCTGGAGAAGGCATATGATAGAGTTGATAGAGATGCTCTGTGGAAGGTATTAAGAATATATGGTGTGGGAGGCAAGTTGTTAGAAGCAGTGAAAAGTTTTTATCGAGGATGTAAGGCATGTGTACGTGTAGGATGAGAGGAAAGTGATTGGTTCTCAGTGAATGTAGGTTTGCGGCAGGGGTGTGTGATGTCTCCATGGTTGTTTAATTTGTTTATGGATGGGGTTGTTAGGGAGGTGAATGCAAGAGTTTTGGAAAGAGGGGCAAGTATGAAGTCTGTTGTGGATGAGAGAGATTGGGAAGTGAGTCAGTTGTTGTTCGCTGATGATACAACGCTGGTGGCTGATTCATGTGAAAAACTGCAGAAGCTGGTGACTGAGTTTGGTAAAGTGTGTGAAAGAAGAAAGTTAAGAGTAAATGTGAGTAAGAGCAAGGTTATTAGGTACAGTAGGGTTGAGGGTCAAGTCAATTGGGAGGTGAGTTTGAATGGAGAAAAACTGGAGGAAGTGAAGTGTTTTAGATATCTGGGAGTGGATCTGTCAGCGGATGGAACCATGGAAGCGGAAGTGGATCATAGGGTGGGGGAGGGGGCGAAAATTCTGGGAGCCTTGAAGAATGTGTGGAAGTCGAGAACATTATCTCGAAAAGCAAAAATGGGTATGTTTGAAGGAATAGTGGTTCCAACAATGTTGTATGGTTGCGAGGCGTGGGCTATGGATAGAGTTGTGCGCAGGAGGATGGATGTGCTGGAAATGAGATGTTTGAGGACAATGTGTGGTGTGAGGTGGTTTGATCGAGTAAGTAACGTAAGGGTAAGAGAGATGTGTGGAAATAAAAAGAGCGTGGTTGAGAGAGCAGAAGAGGTTGTTTTGAAATGGTTCGGGCACATGGAGAGAATGAGTGAGGAAAGATTGACCAAGAGAATATATGTGTCGGAGGTGGAGGGAACGAGGAGAAGAGGGAGACGAAATTGGAGGTGGAAAGATGGAGTGAAAAAGATTTTGTGTGATCGGGGCCTGAACATGCAGGAGGGTGAAAGGAGGGCAAGGAATAGAGTGAATTGGAGCGATGTGGTATACCGGAGTTGACGTTCTGTCAGTGGATTGAATCAAGGCATGTGAAGCGACTGGGGTAAACCATGGAAAGCTGTGTAGGTATGTATATTTGCGTGTGTGGACGTATGTATATACATGTGTATGGGGGTGGGTTGGGCCATTTCTTTCGTCTGTTTCCTTGCGCTACCTCACAAACGCGGGAGACAGCGACAAAGGAAAAAAAAAAAATATATTTATATATATATATATATATATATATATATATATATATATATATATATATATATATATATATATATATATATATATATATATATATATATATATATATATATATATATATATATATATATATATATATATATATATATATATATATATATATCATCCCTGGGAATAGGAGTGAAAGAATACTTCCCACGCATTCCTCGCGTGTCGTAGAAAGCGACTAGAGGGGACGGGAGCGGGGGGCCAGAAATCCTCCCCTCCTTGTATTTTTTTAACTTTCTAAAATGGGAAACAGAAGAAGGAGTCACGCGGGGAGTGCTCATCCTCCTCGAAGGCTCAGATTGGGGTGCCTAAATGTGTGTGGATGTAACCAAGAAGTGAAAAAAGGAGAGATAGGTAGTATGTTTGAGGAAAGGAACCTGGATGTTTTGGCTCTGAGTGAAACGAAGCTCAAGGGTAAAGAGGAAGAGTGGTTTGGGAATGTCTTGGGAGTAAAATCAGGGGTTAGTGAGAGGACAAGAGCAAGGGAAGGAGTAGCAGTACTCCTGAAACAGGAGTTGTGGGAGTATGTGATAGAATGTAAGAAAGTAAATTCTCGATTAATATGGGTAAAACTGAAAGTTGATGGAGAGAGATGGGTGATTATTGGTGCATATGCACCTGGGCATGAGAAGAAAGATCATGAGAGGCAAGTGTTTTGGGAGCAGCTGAATGAGTGTGTTAGTGGTTTTGATGCACGAGACCGGGTTATAGTGATGGGTGATTTGAATGCAAAGGTGAGTAATGTGGCAGTTGAGAGAATAATTGGTATACATGGGGTGTTCAGTGTTGTAAATGGAAATGGTGAAGACCTTGTAGATTTATGTGCTGAAAAAGGACTGATGATTGGGAATACCTGGTTTAAAAAGCGAGATATACATAAGTATACTTATGTAAGTAGGAGAGATGGCCAGAGAGCGTTATTGGATTACGTGTTAATTGACAGGCGTGCGAAAGAGAGACTTTTGGATGTTAATGTGCTGAGAGGTGCAACTGGAGGGATGTCTGATCATTATCTTGTGGAGGCTAAGGTGAAGATTTGTATGGGTTTTCAGAAAATGTATATATACATATATATATATATATATATATATATATATATATATATATATATATATATATATATATATATATATATATATATATATATATATATGTATATATATATATATATATATATATATATATATATATATATATATATATATATATATATATATATATATATATATATATATATATATATATACATATATATATATCGAGGATGTAAGGCATGTGTAGGTGTAACAAGAGAGGAAAGTGATTGGTTCTCAGTGAATGTAGGTTTGCGGCAGGGGTGTGTGATGTCTCCATAGTTGTTTAATTTGTTTATGGATGGGGTTGTTAGGGAGGTAAATGCAAGAGTTTTGGAAAGAGGGGCAAGTATGAAGCTTGAGAAGTCAGTCAGTTGTTGTTCGCTGATGATACAGCGCTGGTGGCTGATTCATGTGAGAAACTGCAGAAGCTGGTGACTGACTTTGGTAAAATGTGTGAAAGAAGAAAACTAAGAGTAAATGTGAATAAGAGCAAGGTTGTTAGGTACAGTAGGGTTGAGGGTCAAGTCAATTGGGAGGTAAGTTTGAATGGAGAAAAACTGGAGGAAGTAAAGTGTTTTAGATATCTGGGAGTGGATCTGGCAGCGGATGGAACCATGGAAGCGGAAGTGGATCATAGGGTGAGGGAGGGGGCGAAAATCTTGGGAGCCTTGAAGAATGTGTGGAAGTCGAGAACATTATCTCGGAAAGCAAAAATGGGTATGTTTGAAGGAATAGTGGTTCCAACAATGTTGCATGGTTGCGAGGCGTGGGCTATGGATAGAGTTGTGCGCAGGAGGATGGATGTGCTGGAAATGAGATGTTTGAGGACAATGTGTGGTGTGAGGTGGTTTGATCGAGTAAGTAACGTAAGGGTAAGAGAGATGTGTGGAAATTAAAAGATCGTAGTTAAGAGGGCAGAATAGGGTGTTTTGAAATGGTTTGGGCACATGGAGAGAATGAGTGAGGAAAGATTGACCAAGAGGTTATATGTGTCGGAGGTGGAGGGAACGAGGAGAAGTGTGAGACCAAATTGGAGGTGGAAAGATGGAGTGAAAAAGGTTTTGAGTGATCGGGGCCTGAACATGCAGGAGGGTGAAAGGCGGGCAAGGAATAGAGTGAATTGGATCGATGTGGTATACCGGGGTTGACGTGCTGTCAGTGGATTGAATCAGGGCATGTGAAGCGTCTGGGGTAAACCATGGAAAGTTGTGTAGGTATGTATATTTGCGTGTGTGGACGTATGTATGTGCATATGTATGGGGGTGGGTTGGGCCATTTCTTTCGTCTGTTTCCTTACGCTACCACGCAAACGCGGGAGACAGCGACAGAGTAAAAAAAGAATATATATATATATATATATATATATATATATATATATATATATATATATATATATATATATATATATATATATGTTGGGGTGAAGAGGGTGGTGAGAGTAAGTGAGCTTGGGAAGGAGACTTGTGTGAGGAAGTACCAGGAGAGACTGAGTACAGAATGGAAAAAGGTGAGAAGAATGGAAGTAAGGGGAGTGGGGGAGGAATGGGATGTATTTAGGGAATCAGTGATGGATTGCGCAAAAGATGCTTGTGGCATGAGAAGAGTGGGAGGTGGGTTGATTAGAAAGGGTAGTTAGTTGTGGGATGAAGAAGTAAGATTATTAGTGAAAGAGAAGAGAGAGGCATTTGAACGATTTTTGCAGGGAAAAAATGCAATTGAGTGGGGGATGTATAAAAGAAAGAGACAGGAGGTCAAGAGAAAGGTGCAAGAGGTGAAAAAGAGGGGAAATGAGAGTTGGGGTGAGAGAGTATCATTAAATTTTAGGGAGAATAAAAAGATGGTCTGGAAGGAGGTAAATAAAGTGCGTAAGACAAGGGAGCAAATGGGAACTTCAGTGAAGGGCGCAAATGGGGAGGTGATAACAAGTTGTGGTGATGTGAGAAGGAGATGGAGTGAGTATTTTGAAGGTTTGTTGAATGTGTTTGATGATAGAGTGGCAGATATAATCATGTTTTGGTCGAGGTGGTGTGCAAAGTGAAAGGGTTAGGGAAAATAATTTGGTGAACAGAGAAGAGGTAGTAAAAGCTTTGCGGAAGATGAAGCCGGCAAGGCAGCAGGTTTGGATGGTATTGCAGTGGAATTTATTAATAAAGGGGGTGACTGTATTATTGACTGGTTGGTAAGGTTATTTAATGTATGTATGATTCATGGTGAGGTGCCTGGGGACTGGCGGAATGCGTGCATAGTGCCATTGTACAAAGGCAAAGGGGATAAGAGTGAGTGCTCAAATTACAGAGGTATAAGTTTGTTGAGTATTCCTGGTAAATTATATGGGAGGGTATTGATTGAGAGGGTGAAGGCATGTACAGAGCATCAGATTGGGGAAGAGCAGTGTGGTTTCAGAAGTGGTAGAGGATGTGTGGATCAGGTGTTTGCTTTGAAGATATATATATATATATATATATATATATATATATATATATATATATATATATATATATATATATATATATATATATATATATACAAACCTCCCGCGTTTGCGAGGTAGCGCAAGGAAACAGACGAAAGAAATGGCCCAACCCACCCCCATACACATGTATATACATGCGTCCACACACGCAAATATACATACCTACACAGCTTTCCATGGTTTACCCCAGTCGCTTCACATGCCTTGATTCAATCCACTGACAGCACGTCAACCCCGGTATACCACATCGCTCCAATTCACTCTATTCCTTGCCCTCCTTTCACCCTCCTGCATGTTCAGGCCCCGATCACACAAAATCTTTTTCACTCCATCTTTCCACCTCCAATTTGGTCTCCCTCTTCTACTCGTTCCCTCCACCTCCGACACATATATTCTCTTAGTCAATCTTTCCTCACTCATTCTCTCCATGTGCCCGAACCATTTCAAAACACTCTCTTCTGCTCTCTCAACCACGCTCTTTTTATTTCCACACATCTCTCTTACCCTTACGTTACTTACTCGATCAAACCACCTCACACCACACATTGTCCTCAAACATCTCATTTCCAGCACATCCATCCTCCTGCGCACAACTCTATCCATAGCCCACGCCTCGCAACCATACAACATTGTTGGAACCACTATTCCTTCAAACATACCCATTTTTGCTTTCCGAGATAATGTTGTCGACTTCCACACATTCTTCAAGGCTCCCAGAATTTTCGCCCCCTCCCCCACCCTATGATCCACTTCCGCTTCCATGGTTCCATCCGCTGCCAGATCCACTCCCAGATATCTAAAACACTTCCCTTCCTCCAGTTTTTCTCCATTCAAACTCACCTCCCAATTGACTTGGCCCTCAACCCTACTGTACCTAATAACCTTGCTCTTATTCACATTTACTCTTAACTTTCTTCTTTCACACACTTTACCAAACTCAGTCACCAGCTTCTGCATTTTCTCACATGAATCAGCCACCAGCGCTGTATCATCAGCGAACAACAACTGACTCACTTCCCAAGCTCTCTCATCCCCAACAGATTTCATACTTGCCCCTCTTTCCTAAACTCTTGCATTCACCTCCCTAACAACCCCATCCATAAACAAATTAAACAACCATGGAGACATCACACACCCCTGCCGCAAACCTACATTCACTGAGAACCAATCACTTTCCTCTCTTCCTACACGTACACATGCCTTACATCCTCGATAAAAACTTTTCACTGCTTCCAACAACTTGCCTCCCACACCATATATTCTTAATACCTTCCACAGAGCATCTCTATCAACTCTATCATATGCCTTCTCCAGATCCATAAATGCTACATACAAATCCATTTGCTTTTCTAAGTATTTCTCACATACATTCTTCAAAGCAAACACCTGATCCACACATCCTCTACCACTTCTGAAACCACACTGCTCTTCCCCAATCTGATGCTCTGTACATGCCTTCACCCTCTCAATCAATATCCTCCCATATAATTTACAAGGAATACTCAACAAACTTATACCTCTGTAATTTGAGCACTCACTCTTATCCCCTTTGCCTTTGTACAATGGCACTATGCACGCATTCCGCCAATCCTCAGGCATCTCTCCATGAGTCGTACATGCATTAAATAACCTTACCAACCAGTCAACAATACAGTCACCCCCCTTTTTAATAAATTCCACTGCAATACCATCCAAACCTGCTGCCTTGCCGGCTTTCATCTTCCGCAAAGCTTTCCCTACCTCTTCTCTGTTTACCAAATCATTTTCCCTAACCCTCTCACTTTGCACACCACCTCGACCAAAACACCCTATATCTGCCACTCTATCATCAAACACATTCAACAAACCTTCAAAATACTCACTCCATCTCCTTCTCACATCACCACTACTTGTTATCAAATCCCCATTTGCGCCCTTCACTGAAGTTCCCCTTTGCTCCCTTGTCTTACGCACTTTATTTACCTCCTTCCAGAACATCTTTTTATTCTCCCTAAAATTTAATGATACTCTCTCACCCCAACTCTCATTTGCCCTTTTTTTCACCTCTTGCACCTTTCTCTTGACCTCCTGTCTCTTTCTTTTATACATCTCCCACTCAATGGCATTTTTTCCCTGCAAAAATCGTCCAAATATATATATATATATATATATATATATATATATATATATATATATATATATATATATATATATATATATATATATATATATATATATATATATATATATCTTTTCTTTCTTTCTTTCAAACTATTCGCCATTTCCCGCATTAGCGAGGTAGCGTTAAGAACAGAGGACTGGGCCTTTGAGGGAATACCCTCACCTGGCCAAATTCTCTGTTCCTTCTTTTGGAAAAAAAAAAAAAAAAAAAAAAAAAAAAAACGAGAGGGGAGGATTTCCAGCCCCCCGCTCCCTCCCCTTTTAGTCGCCTTCTACGACACGCAGGGAATACGTGGGAAGTATTCTTAATCCCCTATCCCCAGGGATAATATATATATATATATATATATATATATATATATCTATATATATATATATATATATATTTCATACAAACCTCAAACAGCTATGATCGAGCCTGGAACCTCTATGCAACAGGCGGGAGCGCTATCGCTAGGCCATGATCATAACGTAACGGTAGCGCTCCCGACTGTTGTAAGACTCACGCACACTACCATTAATTTTTCATTATGTATTTGTTATCATCGCACTGGCCAGCCTCGTCACATGTTCACTAGTGTGTCATAAGACTATAGCCCAGAGTACTACACATGTACGTACATATTCTTTTGTAATACATCTACAAAGACCGCCTGATCTTCATTGAGTACCACAGAGGAAGAAGACCTGATTTCCTTCCTATCAACTCAACCTTACAAGTGGTGGCAGCGAAGTCAGAACCTACATGACCACACACGACCGTCACATCTACTTCATATTTCTACGCCTGGTGTTGCCAGCAGTCATACAAGTCTACCTGACAGTCTTGGCGCTCGCTCTACTGGACGTTAAGGGCGGAACCCCATGGCCTGCTACGTTCTCCATCACCCGTACCTCAATGCATTGAAGATACGTCTTTATTGCATTGCTGACTCTGTGTCGCTTGCAAGGGCATCAAGAGTGTTGTCATCACATCCACACGTCTCCAGCAAGGTCAGTGATCCTGCCAACACCAACGTGGAGTGTTGTCATCACATCCACACGTCTCCAGCAAGGTCAGTGATCCTGCCAACACCAACGTGGAGTGTTGTCATCACATCCACACGTCTCCAGCAAGGTCAGTGATCCTGCCAACACCAACGTGGAGTGTTGTCATCACATCCACACGTCTCCAGCAAGGTCAGTGATCCTGCCAACACCAACGTGGAGTGTTGTCATCACATCCACACGTCTCCAGCAAGGACAGTGATCCTGCCAACACCAACGTGGAGTGTTGTCATCACATCCACACGTCCCAAGCAAGGTCAGTGATCCTGCCAACACCAACGTGGAGTGTTGTCATCACATCCACACGTCTCCAGCAAGGTCAGTGATCCTGCCAACACCAGCGTGGAGTGTTGTCATCACATCCACACGTCCCAAGCAAGGTCAGTGATCCTGCCAACACCAACGTGGAGTGTTGTCATCACATCCACACGTCTCCAGCAAGGACAGTGATCCTGCCAACACCAACGTGGAGTGTTGTCATCACATCCACACGTCTCCAGCAAGGTCAGTGATCCTGCCAACACCAACGTGGAGTGTTGTCATCACATCCACACGTCTCCAGCAAGGACAGTGATCCTGCCAACACCAACGTGGAGTGTTGTCATCACATCCACACGTCCCAAGCAAGGTCAGTGATCCTGCCAACACCAACGTGGAGTGTTGTCATCACATCCACACGTCTCCAGCAAGGTCAGTGATCCTGCCAACACCAGCGTGGAGTGTTGTCATCACATCCACACGTCCCAAGCAAGGTCAGTGATCCTGCCAACACCAACGTGGAGTGTTGTCATCACATCCACACGTCCCAAGCAAGGTCAGTGATCCTGCCAACACCAACGTGGAGTGTTGTCATCACATCCACACGTCTCCAGCAAGGTCAGTGATCCTGCCAACACCAACGTGGAGTGTTGTCATCACATCCACACGTCTCCAGCAAGGACAGTGATCCTGCCAACACCAACGTGGAGTGTTGTCATCACATCCACACGTCTCCAGCAAGGTCAGTGATCCTGCCAACACCAACGTGGAGTGTTGTCATCACATCCACACGTCTCCAGCAAGGTCAGTGATCCTGCCAACACCAACGTGGAGTGTTGTCATCACATCCACACGTCTCCAGCAAGGTCAGTGATCCTGCCAACACCAACGTGGAGTGTTGTCGTCACATCCACACGTCTCCAGCAAGGTCAGTGATCCTGCCAACACCAACGTGGAGTGTTGTCATCACATCCACACGTCTCCAGCAAGGTCAGTGATCCTGCCAACACCAACGTGGAGTGTTGTCATCACATCCACACGTCTCCAGCAAGGTCAGTGATCCTGCCAACACCAACGTGGAGTGTTGTCATCACATCCACACGTCTCCAGCAAGGTCAGTGATCCTGCCAACACCAACGTGGAGTGTTGTCATCACATCCACACGTCTCCAGCAAGGTCAGTGATCCTGCCAACACCAACGTGGAGTGTTGTCATCACATCCACACGTCTCCAGCAAGGTCAGTGATCCTGCCAACACCAACGTGGAGTGTTGTCATCACATCCACACGTCTCCAGCAAGGTCAGTGATCCTGCCAACACCAACGTGGAGTGTTGTCATCACATCCACACGTCTCCAGCAAGGTCAGTGATCCTGCCAACACCAACGTGGAGTGTTGTCATCACATCCACACGTCTCCAGCAAGGTCAGTGATCCTGCCAACACCAACGTGGAGTGTTGTCATCACATCCACACGTCTCCAGCAAGGTCAGTGATCCTGCCAACACCAACGTGGAGTGTTGTCATCACATCCACACGTCTCCAGCAAGGTCAGTGATCCTGCCAACACCAACGTGGAGTGTTGTCATCACATCCACACGTCTCCAGCAAGGTCAGTGATCCTGCCAACACCAACGTGGAGTGTTGTCATCACATCCACACGTCTCCAGCAAGGTCAGTGATCCTGCCAACACCAACGTGGAGTGTTGTCATCACATCCACACGTCTCCAGCAAGGTCAGTGATCCTGCCAACACCAACGTGGAGTGTTGTCATCACATCCACACGTCTCCAGCAAGGTCAGTGATCCTGCCAACACCAACGTGGAGTGTTGTCATCACATCCACACGTCTCCAGCAAGGTCAGTGATCCTGCCAACACCAACGTGGAGTGTTGTCATCACATCCACACGTCTCCAGCAAGGTCAGTGATCCTGCCAACACCAACGTGGAGTGTTGTCATCACATCCACACGTCTCCAGCAAGGTCAGTGATCCTGCCAACACCAACGTGGAGTGTTGTCATCACATCCACACGTCTCCAGCAAGGTCAGTGATCCTGCCAACACCAACGTGGAGTGTTGTCATCACATCCACACGTCTCCAGCAAGGTCAGTGATCCTGCCAACACCAACGTGGAGTGTTGTCATCACATCCACACGTCTCCAGCAAGGTCAGTGATCCTGCCAACACCAACGTGGAGTGTTGTCATCACATCCACACGTCTCCAGCAAGGTCAGTGATCCTGCCAACACCAACGTGGAGTGTTGTCATCACATCCACACGTCTCCAGCAAGGTCAGTGATCCTGCCAACACCAACGTGGAGTGTTGTCATCACATCCACACGTCTCCAGCAAGGTCAGTGATCCTGCCAACACCAACGTGGAGTGTTGTCATCACATCCACACGTCTCCAGCAAGGTCAGTGATCCTGCCAACACCACCGTGGAGTGTTGTCATCACATCCACACGTCTCCAGCAAGGTCAGTGATCCTGCCAACACCACCGTGGAGTGTTGTCATCACATCCACACGTCTCCAGCAAGGTCAGTGATCCTGCCAACACCACGTGTAGTTTTCCGTACATCCACACGTCTCCACAAGTCGTGATCCTGCACACCAGACGTGGAGTGTTGTCATCACATCCCCACGTCTCCAGCAAGCAGTGATCCTGCCAACACCAACGTGGAGTGTTGTCACAATCCCACGTCTCCACAGGTCAGTGATCCTGCCAACACCAACGTGAGTCTTGTCATACATCCACAACGTCTCCAGCAATCATCGTGATCGCCACCCAACGTGAGTCATCACATCCACACGTCTCCAGCAAGGTCAGTATCCTGCAACACCAACTGGAGGTCATCACATCACCGCTAGCAGGACATGACCTCGCAACACCACGCGAGTGTGTCATCCCCCAACGTCCCACAATCAGTACCTGCTACACCAACGTGAGTTTCATCACATCCTCGTACATCCCAGCAGTCAGTATCTGCACACACGTGAGTGTTGACATCCACCACTACTCTCCAGCAGGCATTCCGACTCACACCAACGTGATGTTGCACACATCCACACGTCCACAAGGTCAGGATCCTGCCAACACTCACGTGGGTTTTACCATCCCACGTCTCAGCAGCATCTCGCTACTCCGCACACATCTCACCGTGCGTTGCATCCATCCACACGTCTAGCATCATGATCCCACACGTGAGTTTGTCACACTACCTACACGTCCAGCAGCGTGACCTGCCAACTCACCAACGTGACATCCCAGTCATCACCGCTACATCCACAGTCAGTCTCACCTGTCCACACCCAGACGCGCGTCTCTGTCATCACATTTCCACACGTCTCACACCGTCAGTGACCAGCCAACTACACATATGTGTCACACACCAACGTCTCAGCAGTCCGTGACCTCCAACATCTCATCGTGTGACATCCACCAGCACCAGCATCATTGCCACACGTCGACGCTCACATCCACACGCAGCAGGTCGTACTCCAACACAACGTGAGTGCACCACCAACGTCTCAGCACGTCGTGACCTGCAACACAACTCATCGTTGTCACATCCCACACGTCTCCAGCGGCGTGACTTGCACACCAACGTCATTCATCACATCCACACGTTCCACAGGTCATTGACCTGCCACACCACGTAGTCATCATCACATCTCACGTCGCTGCAACACCCAGAGTCGCATACTCCATCCAGCATGACGTGACCCACCCAGACGTTCATCATCACACTCTCCAGCGGTCGTAACCGCCACCCAATATCATCTCAACTCCAGACGCTCGTCACCCGTGTGACATACCAGACGTCATCATCATCCGTGGTGCTCCCAGACGTCATCATCATCCGTGGTGACATCCCAGACGTCATCATCATCCGTGGTGACATCCCAGACTCATCATCACCGTGGTGACATCCCAGACGTCATCATCATCCGTGGTGACATCCCAGACGTCATCATCATCCGTGGCTGACATCCCAGACGTCATCATCACCGTGGTGACATCCCAGACGTCAGCATCATCCGTGGTGACATCCCAGACGTCATCATCATCCGTGGTGACATCCCAGACGTCATCATCATCCGTGGTGACATCCCAGACGTCATCATCATCCGTGGTGACATCCCAGACGTCATCATCATCCGTGGTGACATCCCAGACGTCATCATCATCCGTGGTGACATCCCAGACGTCAGCATCATCCGTGGTGAGATCCCAGACGTCATCATCATCCGTGGTGACATCCCAGACGTCATCATCATCCGTGGTGACATCCCAGACGTCATTATCATCCGTGGTGACATCCCAGACGTCATCATCATCCGTGGTGACATCCCAGATGTCAGCATCGCGTGGTCCAGCCCTTGTCGCTCACTCAAATTTCCTGCTAGCGAGTCGCTACTCTGCACACATCTTCACCTCGCTACACCCAGCCAGCCGCTACTCTGCACACATCTTCACCTCGCTACACCCAGCCAGCCGCTACTCTGCACACGTCTCCAACTCGCTACACCCAGCCAGCCGCTACTCTGCACACATCTTCACCTCGCTACACCCAGCCAGCCGCTACTCTGCACACATCTTCACCTCGCTACACCCAGCCAGCCGCTACTCTACACACATCTTCACCTCGCTACACCCAGCCAGCCGCTACTCTGCACACATCTTCACCTCGCTACACCCAGCCAGCCGCTACTCTGCACACATCTTCACCTCGCTACACCCAGCCAGCCGCTACTCTGCACACATCTCCACCTCGCTACACCCAGCCAGCCGCTACTCTGCACACATCTTCACCTCGCTACACCCAGCCAGCCGCTACTCTGCACACATCTTCACCTCGCTACACCCAGCCAGCCGCTACTCTACACACATCTTCACCTCGCTACACCCAGCCAGCCGCTACTCTGCACACATCTTCACCTCGCTACACCCAGCCAGCCGCTACTCTGCACACATCTTCACCTCGCTACACCCAGCCAGCCGCTACTCTGCACACGTCTCCACCTCGCTACACCCAGCCAGCCGCTACTCTGCACACATCTTCACCTCGCTACACCCAGCCAGCCGCTACTCTGCACACATCTTCACCTCGCTACACCCAGCCAGCCGCTACTCTACACACATCTTCACCTCGCTACACCCAGCCAGCCGCTACTCTGCACACATCTTCACCTCGCTACACCCAGCCAGCCGCTACTCTGCACACGTCTCCACCTCGCTACACCCAGCCAGCCGCTACTCTGCACACATCTTCACCTCGCTACACCCAGCCAGCCGCTACTCTGCACACATCTTCACCTCGCTACACCCAGCCAGCCGCTACTCTGCACACATCTTCACCTCGCTACACCCAGCCAGCCGCTACTCTACACACATCTTCACCTCGCTACACCCAGCCAGCCGCTACTCTGCACACATCTTCACCTCGCTACACCCAGCCAGCCGCTACTCTGCACACATCTTCACCTCGCTACACCCAAGACGTCTTCGTCAGCGAATCTCCAATTCAGATAAGAACTGTGTCAAAATGGTTCACTCTGTGAGGTTAAGTTAGGTTAGGTTAGGTTAGGTTGTGTTACTAGTTCCTAGTCTATACATATAGACATATATATACTTTTGGGTAATATATATAGTTTAGCAAATTAATCAAAGGTTTTCAGTTATTCTTGCATATATTCTTATGTTTTCATACATTGGTATTATTGTTTTTAGGGATGATTACTTTCACGTACAGAATCTTGTATTGATATGTTATAATGTTATGCCACACTTTTTATTGCCTTTATTTCAGTACAATATTTTCAAATAATATTCAGGTTATGTATTTTGGATTAGGACAATAGTGTTAACTGTATTTTGATTTTTTCGAGAGGATTATTACTTAAACACTTTAAGTCTGATTGTATTACATGTCCGATGATATTCCATGCGGTAATGGTAAAGGTTCATATGTACTTAGGAAATGACCTAGAATCCATTATTATAAACGGATCCAGCCTTCTAAAATGGCGACGTCACACAAAGTTGTTTTGACAGATTCTGGTGACACAGATGACCACAGAAACCTCCTTACACGTTACCACACCCACCTCCCTCTCCACCTCACGAAAACTCAGGACAATCAGATACTTCACAAAAAACTGTTTTCACACTAAAACAAGCGAGGGAACCACACGAGTTACTTGATGGTAAACTGTCAGTCTGATCGGTGGATCAGGAACGTAGAGGACAGTGTTGAACATAATGGTGAGTCAGGAGAGAGAGCGCTTATATCGGCTGGTACAAATCTCACCGATGTCCACCAGCCTAACAATTACGCTAGGGTTGTTTATGACTCAGAGGATGTTCAAAACTGTACATCTTGAGAGGAATTGAAAACGTTGTTTACATTAGGTTGTGAGGAATCTGGACTACACGTCCTCTGACGTGCTCTTAACACAACCTACATGGATGATGACTGGAGTACCACCTTACATGGATGATGACTGGAGTACCACCTTACATGGATGATGACTGGAGTACCACCTTACATGGAAGATGACTGGAGTACCACCTTACATGGAAGAATGAGGTTATTTAGGTAGGCTTACGAATTCTCACCCTGGATGTCGGCCATGATGAAGCCAGAAACTCATGTGCAAACACTCGTGCGTTTATTACACATACTCTACATTCTCAAGGACCTGACCTCCAAACGTAGCTTGGCGGTTACTTGATGAAGACATCGACCCATCATGGTCAGTAACGAAAGTATTGAGTTACACTAAAAAGAAAGGTGGATATCACAACACTGGGGAGGGTGTCAGCTTGCCAATGTATGAGGAAACATTCTAGTGATCAACACAATCATTGCTCTCATGGCCACTTAAAGCGATGCAGTGATGACAAGCGTTCACATAAGGTGACGTGTCCAAACAGGACATAAAGCGAATGTGTGTACTTACACATGGGACTCTTTCTCACGTGAGCCTCGACCAGAACAACAAACGCAGTCAACGACCCATGTCATCACAACCTCGGTCGTCACAATGCTGCAGACCGAGTCATCATATCCTGCAGTCAGACACCAAGCTGACCTTCACCCGCTCACGCCCCACAACACCAGACAGGTGTTCATATCATAACAACGCTACACACACTTCAGCCCAGCATTAGCTAGACAGACGTCATCTAACACAGGTTCATCATGTCATTATGACAATCTCTCTCTCATGACAAGACTCCATCACATAAGGAACTCGTAAGACATTTTCGTTCTTCGCCATTTTCTCACATTACAAGTTTCGATTTAGTGGGTTCTTTCCAGGATAAGCCAATCACAATCTTTCCAGGATAAGCCAATCACAATCTTTCCAGGATAAGCCAATCACAATCTTTCCAGGATAAGCCAATCACAATCTTTCCAGGATAAGCCAATCACAATCTTTCCAGGATAAGCCAATCACAATCTTTCCAGGATAAGCCAATCACAATCTTTCCAGGATAAGCCAATCACAATCTTTCCAGGATAAGCCAATCACAATCTTTCCAGGATAAGCCAATCACAATCATTCTAGACAGCGGCGCTGAAGCAGATGTTATTCATTATGATTTTATTCAACCATTAATGGGCCGCACTCAACTTGTTCAATACTCAGACTTTTACCCATCCCTTCAAAGTATCTCAAATGAAAATCTCGACGTAAGGGGCACTATTAAAATGAACATTAGCATGGGCGACTCAGTCATTACCGTAACCCCTTACATTGTTCGTGGTGCACCTGCTAACTTGTTATTAGGAGGCCACTCTATGTGTGGCACAACATAAGATCTGTCATGTGGTTTGTGTTGATAATACGTTCCTGCCATTGTCAGAGAGGAGTTCTCACTCAGTAAGAGTGATTAATACATCAGCTCCCACGTCCTGCTTCACGGTACACAATACACATCCTTGTTACTTTTCTGCTCATCATTGTCCTAGTAAACTGAAAACAAACATGACTGCATAGTGACACATTAACGAAGGTTCCTCTCTCACTTTCTCGAACATGGATGACTGATCATGGACTGAGACATAGTCAGGGTGATCTGGCACTAAGAGTAGTTGCTGAACCTTCCTCACTAACTGTCAAAGTTAGTGAGGAAGTCAGTTAGTCAGTCATCATATATAATACCTTGGCTCAGATGCTGTTGCTGATCAAAGTCAGTCATTATATATAGAACCTTGGCTCAGTTGCTGCTGCTGTTCACAGTCGGTCATCATATATGCAACCTTGGATCAGTTGCTGCTACTATTTACAGTCAGTCATCACATATGCAAACTTGGCTCAGCTGCTGCTGCTGGTTACAAGCAGTCATCATATATACAATCTTGGCTCAGCTGCTGCTGCTGGTTACAAGTAGTTATTATACATACAACCTAGTCTCAGCTTTTACTGCTGGTCACAGTCAGCCATCATATATACAACTTTGTCTCAGCTGCTGCTGCTGATCACAGTTAGTCATCATGTATATAACCTTGGCTCAGTTGATGCTGCTGGTCACATTCAGTTATCATATATACATCCTTGGCTCAGCTGTCACTGCTGGTCACAGTCAGTCATCTTATATATAACCATGGCTCAGCTGCTGCTGCTTGTCACAGTCAGTCATCATATATACAACCTTGGCTCAACTGCTGCTCCTAGTTACAATCAGTCATCATATATACAATCTTTGCTGAGCTGCTGCTGCTGGTCACAGTCATTCATCATATATATATATATAACTTTGGCTCTGCTGCTCCTGCTGGTGATAATCAGCTATCATAAAAACAACCATGGCTCAGCTGCTGCCGCTGGTCACAGTCAGGTAACATATATATAAAACCTTGTCTCAGCTATTACTGCTGGTCACAGTCAGTCATCATATATACAACCTTGGCTCAGCTGCTGCTGCTTGTCACATTCAGCCATCATGTATACAACCTTGGTTCAGCTGCTGCTGCTGTTCACAGTCAGTCATTATATATACAACCTCGGTTCAGCTTCTACAGCTAGTCAAAATCAGTCATCATATATACAGTCTTGGCTCAGCTGCTGCTGGTTACAATCAGTTATCATATATACAATCTTGTCTCAGCTTCCACTGCTGGTCACAGTCCGTCATCATATATACAACCTTGGTTCAGCTGCTGCTGTATGTCACAGCCAGTCATCAATATGCAACCTTAGACCAGCTGCTGCTTCTGGTCACAATTAGGTATATATACAAACTTGGCTCAGCTGCTGCTGCTGTTCACAGTCATCACATATGCAACCTTGGCTCAGTTGTTGCTACTATTTACAGTCAGTCATCATATATAAAAACTTGGTTAAGCTGCTGCTGCTGGTTACAAGCAGTCATCATATATAGAATCTTGGCTCGGCTACTGCTGCTGGTTACAAGCAGTTATCATACATACAATCTTGGCTCAGCTTTACTGCTGGTCACAGTCAGCCATCATACATACAACCTTGTCTTAGCTGCTGCTGCTGATCACAGTCAGTCATCATGTATAAAACCTTGGCTCAGCTGATGCTGCTGGTCACATTCAGTTATCATATATACAACCTTCTCTCAGCTGTTACTGCTGGTCACAGTAAGTCATCGTATATATTACCTTGGCTCAGTTGCTGCTGCTTGTCACAGTCAGTCATCATATATACAACCTTGGCTCAGCTGCCTCTGCTGGTCATTGTCAGTCATCATATATACAACCTTGGCTCAGCTGCTGCTACTGGTTAAAAGCAGTTTTCATATATATAATCTTCGCTCAGCTAATGCTGCTGGTCACAATCAGTCATCATATATACAATCTTGGCTCAGCTGCTGCTGCTGGCTATAATCAGTCATCATATATACAACTTTGGCTCACTTTCTGCTGCTGGTCACATTCAGTCATCATATATACAACCTTGGCTCAGCTGCTACTGCTGGTCATAGTTAGTCACCATATGTACAACCTTGGCTCAGCTGCTGCTGCTGGTCACAGTCATGATATATATATCCTTAGCTCAGCTGCTGCTTTTGGTCACAATCAGTCATCATATATACAATCTTGGCTCAGATGATACTGCTGGTCACAATCAGGCATGAGGTATACAAACTAGGCTCAGGCTTCGCAACTGGTCACAGTCAGTCATCATATATACAACCTTGCCTGTGTTGCTACTGCTGGCCGTTATCAGTCATTATGCATACAACCTTGGTATCAGCTACTACAGCTGGTCACAATCATTCATCATATATACAACATTGGCTCAGCTACTGCTGCTGGTAACAGTCAGTCATCATATATGCAACCTTGGCTCAGCTGCTGCTGCTGGTCATAGTAAGTCATCATATATGCAACCTTGGCTCAGCTGCTGCTGCTGGTCACAAGCGGTTTTCATATATACAATCTTGGCTTAGCTAATGCTGCTGGTCACAATCAGTCATCATATATACAATCTTGGCTCAGCTGCTGCTGCTGGTTAAAATCAGTCATCATGTATACAACCTTGGCTCAGCTGCTGCTGCTGGTCACATTCAGTCATCATATATACAACTTTAGCTCAGCTTCTACTGCTGGTCATAGTCATCATTTATACAACCTTGGCTCAGCTGCTGCTGCTGGTCACAGACAGTCATCATATATATATATATATATATATATATATATATATATATATATATATATATATATATATATATATATATATATATATATATATATATATATATATATATATATATATATATATATATATATATATATATATATATATATATTTTTTTTTTTTTTTTTATACTTTGTCGCTGTCTCCCGCGTTTGCGAGGTAGCGCAAGGAAACAGACGAAAGAAATGGCCCAACCCCCCCCCCCCCCCCCATACACATGTACATACGTCCACACACGCAAATATACATACCTACACAGCTTTCCATGGTTTACCCCAGACGCTTCACATGCCTTGCTTCAATCCACTGACAGCACGTCAACCCCGGTATACCACATCGATCCAATTTACTCTATTCCTTGCCCTCCTTTCACCCTCCTGCATGTTCAGGCCCCGATCACACAAAATCTTTTTCACTCCATCTTTCCACCTCCAATTTGGTCTCCCTCTTCTCCTCGTTCCCTCCACCTCCGACACATATATCCTCTTGTTCAATCTTTCCTCACTCATTCTCTCCATGTGACCAAACCATTTGAAAACACCCTCTTCTGCTCTCTCAACCACGCTCTTTTTATTTCCACACATCTCTCTTAACCTTACGTTACTTACTCGATCAAACCACCTCACACCACACATTGTCCTCAAACATCTCATTTCCAGCACATCCATCCTCCTGCGCACAACTCTATCCATAGTCCACGCCTCGCAACCATACAACATTGTTGGAACCACTATTCCTTCAAACATACCCATTTTTGCTTTCCGAGATAATGTTCTCGACTTCCACACATTCTTCAAGGCTCCTAGAATTTTCGCCCCCTCCCCCACCCTATGATCCACTTCCGCTTCCATGGTTCCATCCGCTGCCAGATCCACTCCCAGATATCTAAAACACTTCAATTCCTCCAGTCTGTCTCCATGTTAATGTACTGAGAGGTGCAACTGGAGGGATGTCTGATCATTATCTTGTGGAGGCTAAGGTGAAGATTTGTATGGGTTTCCAGAAAAGAAGAGTGAATGTTGGGGTGAAGAGGGTGGTGAGAGTAAGTGGGCTTGGGAAGGAGACTTGTGTGAGGAAGTACCAGGAGAGACTGAGTACAGAATGGAAAAAGGTGAGAACAATGGAAGTAAGGGGAGTGGGGGAGGAATGGGATGTATTTAGGGAATCAGTGATGGATTGCGCAAAAGATGCTTGTGGCATGAGAAGAGTGGTAGGTGGGTTGATTAGAAAGGGTAGTGAGTGGTGGGATGAAGAAGTAAGAGTATTAGTGAAAGAGAAGAGAGAGGCATTTGGACGATTTTTGCAGGGAAAAAATGAAATTGAGTGAGAGACGTATAAAAGAAAGAGACAGGAGGTCAAGAGAAAGGTGCAAGAGGTGAAAAAAAGGGCAAATGAGAGTTGGGGTGAGAGAGTATCATTAAATTTTAGGGAGAATAAAAAGATGTTCTGGAAGGAGGTAAATAAAGTGCGTAAGACAAGGGAGCAAATGGGAACTTCAGTGAAGGGCGCAAATGGGGAGGTGATAACAAGTAGTGGTGATGTGAGAAGGAGATGAAGTGAGTATTTTGAAGGTTTGTTGAATGTGTTTGATGATAGAGTGGCAGATATAGGGTGTTTTGGTCGAGGTGGTGTGCAAAGTGCGAGGGTTAGGGAAAATGATTTGGTAAACAGAGAAGAGGTAGTAAAAGCTTTGCGGAAGATGAACGCCGCCAAGGCAGCAGGTTTGGATGGTATTGCAGTGGAATTTATTAAAAAAGGGGGTGACTGTATTGTTGACTGGTTGGTAAGGTTATTTGATGTATGTATGACTCATGGTGAGGTGCCTGAGGATTGGCGGAATGCGTGCATAGTGCCATTGTACAAAGGCAAAGGGGATAGGAGTGAGTGCTCAAATTACAGAGGTATAAGTTTGTTGAGTATTCCTGGCAAATTGTATGGGAGGGTATTGATTGAGAGGGTGAAGGCATGTACAGAGCATCAGATTGGGAAGAGCAGTGTGGTTTCAGAAGTGGTAGAGGATGTGTGGATCAGGTGTTTGCTTTGAAAAATGTATGTGAGAAATACTTAGAAAAGCAAATGGATTTGTATATAACATTTATGGATCTGGAGAAGGCATATGATAGAGTTGATAGAGATGCTCTGTGGAAGGTATTAAGAATATATGGTGTGGGAGGCAAGTTGTTAGAAGCAGTGAAAAGTTTTTATCGAGGATGTAAGGCATGTGTACGTGTAGGAAGAGAGGAAAGTGATTGGTTCTCAGTGAATGTAGGTTTGCGGCAGGGGTGTGTGATGTTTCCATGGTTGTTTAATTTGTTTATGGATGGGGTTCTTAGGGAGGTGAATGCAAGAGTTTTGGAAAGAGGGGCAAGGATGAAGTCTGTTGGGGATGAGAGAGCTTGGGAAGTGAGTCAGTTGTTGTTCGCTGATGATACAGCGCTGGCGGCTGATTCATGTGAGAAACTGCAGAAGCTGGTGACTGAGTTTGGTAAAGTGTGTGAAAGAAGAAAGTTAAGAGTAACTGTGAAAAAGAGCAAGGTTATTAGGTACAGTAGGGTTGAGGGTCAAGTCAATTGCGAGGTGAGTTTGAATATATATATATATATATATATATATATATATATATATATATATATATATATATATACATATATATCCCTGGGGATAGGGGAGAAAGAATACTTCCCACGTATTCCCTGCGTGTCGTAGAAGGCGACTAAAAGGGGAGGGAGCGGGGGGCTGGAAATCCTCCCCTCTCACTTTTTTTTTTAATTTTCCAAAAGAGGGAACAGAGAAGGGGCCCAGGTGAGGATATTCCCTCAATGGCCCAGTCCTCTGTTCTCAACGCTACCTCGCTAATGCGGGAAATGGCGAATAGTATGAAAGAAAGAAAAATATATATATATATATATATATATATATATATATATATATATATATATATATATATATATATATATATATATATATATATATATATATTTTTTTTTTCAAACTATTCGCCATTTCCCGCGTTAGCGAGGTAGCGTTAAGAACAGAGAACTGGGCCACTGAGGGAATATCCTCACCTGGCCCCCTTCTCTGTTCCTTCTTTTGGAAAATTAAAAAAAAAAAAAAAAGAATATATATATATATATATATATATATATATATATATATATATATATATATATATATATATAGAGCGTTATTGGATTACGTGTTAATTGACAGGCGTGCGAAAGAGAGACTTTTGGATGTTAATGTGCTGAGAGGTGCAACTGGAGGGATGTCTGATCATTATCTTGTGGAGGCTAAGGTGAAGATTAGTATGGGTTTTCAGAAAAGAGGAGTGAATGTTGGGGTGAAGAAGGTGGTGAGAGTAAGTGAGCTTGGGAAGGAGACCTGCGTGGGGAAGTACCAGGAGAGACTGTGTACAGAATGGAAAAAGGTGAGAACAATGGAAGTAAGGGGAGTGGGGGAGGAATGGGATGTATTTAGGGAATCAGTGATGGATTGCGCAAAAGATGCTTGTGGCATGAGAAGAGTGGGAGGTGGGCTGTTTAGAAAGGGTAGTGAGTGGTGGGATGAAGAAGTAAGAGTATTAGTGAAAGAGAAGAGAGAGGCATTTGGACGAGTTTTGCAGGGAAAAAATGAAATTGAGTGGGAGAAGTATAAAAGAAAGAGACAGGAGGTCAAGAGAAAGGTGCAAGAGGTGAAAAAAAGGGCAAATGAGAGTTGGGGTGAGAGACTATCAGTAAATTTTAGGGAGAATAAAAAGATGTTCTGGAAGGAGGTAAATAGGGTGCGTAAGACAAGGGAGCAAATGGGAACTTCAGTGAAGGGCGTAAATGGGGAGGTGATAACAAGTAGTGGTGATGTGAGAAGGAGATGGAATGAGTATTTTGAAGGTTTGTTGAATGTGTCTGATGACAGAGTGGCAGATATAGGGTGTTTTGGTCGAGGTGGTGTGCAAAGTGAGAGGGTTAGGGAAAATGATTTGGTAAACAGAGAAGAGGTAGTAAAAGCTTTGCGGAAGATGAAAGCCGGCAAGGCAGCAGGTTTGGATGGTATTGCAGTGGAATTTATTAAAAAAGGGGGTGACTGTATTGTTGACTGGTTAGTAAGGTTATTTAATGTATGTATGACTCATGGTGAGGTGCCTGAGGATTGGCGGAATGCGTGCATAGTGCCATTGTACAAAGGCAAAGGGGATAAGAGTGAGTGCTCAAATTACAGAGGCATAAGTTTGTTGAGTATTCCTGGTAAATTATATGGGAGGGTATTGATTGAGAGGGTGAAGGCATGTACAGAGCATCAGATTGGGGAAGAGCAGTGCGGTTTCAGAAGTGGTAGAGGATGTGTGGATCAGGTGTTTGCTTTGAAGAATGTATGTGAGAAATACTTAGAAAAGCAAATGGATTTGTATGTAGCATTTATGGATCTGGAGAAGGCATATGATAGAGTTGATAGAGATGCTCTGTGGAAGGTATTAAGAATATATGGTGTGGGAGGAAAGTTGTTAGAAGCAGTGAAAAGTTTTTATCGAGGATGTAAGGCATGTGTACGTGTAGGAAGAGAGGAAAGTGATTGGTTCTCAGTGAATGTAGGTTTGCGGCAGGGGTGTGTGATGTCTCCATGGTTGTTTAATTTGTTTATGGATGGGGTTGTTAGGGAGGTAAATGCAAGAGTCCTGGAAAGAGGGGCAAGTATGAAGTCTGTTGGGGATGAGAGAGCTTGGGAAGTGAGTCAGTTGTTGTTCGCTGATGATACAGCGCTGGTGGCTGATTCATGTGAGAAACTGCAGAAGCTGGTGACTGAGTTTGGTAAAGTGTGTGGAAGAAGAAAGTTAAGAGTAAATGTGAATAAGAGCAAGGTTATTAGGTACAGTAGGGTTGAGGGTCAAGTCAATTGGGAGGTGAGTTTGAATGGAGAAAAACTGGAGGAAGTGAAGTGTTTTAGATATCTGGGAGTGGATCTGTCAGCGGATGGAACCATGGAAGCGGAAGTGGATCATAGGGTGGGGGAGGGGGCGAAAATTTTGGGAGCCTTGAAAAATGTGTGGAATTCGAGAACATTATCTCGGAAAGCAAAAATGGGTATGTTTGAAGGAATAGTGGTTCCAACAATGTTGTATGGTTGCGAGGCGTGGGCTATGGATAGAGATGTGCGCAGGAGGATGGATGTGCTGGAAATGAGATGTTTGAGGAAAATGTGTGGTGTGAGGTGGTTTGATCGAGTAAGTAACGTAAGGGTAAGAGAGATGTGTGGAAATAAAAAGAGCGTGGTTGAGAGAGCAGAAGAGGGTGTTTTGAAATGGTTTGGGCACATGGAGAGAATGAGTGAGGAAAGATTGACCAAGAGGATATATGTGTCGGAGGTGGAGGGAACGAGGAGAAGAGGGAGACCAAATTGGAGGTGGAAAGATGGAGTGAAAAAGATTTTGTGTGATCGGGGCCTGAACATGCAGGAGGGTGAAAGGAGGGCAAGGAATAGAGTGAATTGGAGCGATGTGGTATACAGGGGTTGACGTGCTGTCAGTGGAGTGAATCAAGGCATGTGAAGCGTCTGGTGTAAACCATGGAAAGCTGTGTAGGTATGTATATTTGCGTGTGTGGACGTGTGTATGTACATGTGTATGGGGGGGGGGGTTGGGCCATTTCTTTCGTCTGTTTCCTTGTGCTACCTCGCAAACGCGGGAGACAGCGACAAAGTATAAAAAAAAAAAAAAAAAATATATATATATATATATATATATATATATATATATATATATATATATATACTTTTGGATGTTAATGTGCTGAGAGGTGCAACTGGAGGGATGTCTGATCATTATCTTGTGGAGGCGAAGGTGAAGATTTGTATGGGTTTTCAGAAAGAAAGAGTGAATGTTGGTGTGAAAAGGGTGGTGAGAGTAAGTGAGCTTGGGAAGGAGACTTGTGTGAGGAAGTACCAGGAGAGACTGAGTACAGAATGGAAAAAGGTGAGAACAATGGAAGTAAGGGGTGTGTGGGAGGAATGGGATGTATTTAGGGAATCAGTGATGGATTGCGCAAAAGATGCTTGTGGCATGAGAAGAGTGGGAGGTGGGTTGATTAGAAAGGGTAGTGAGTGGTGGGATGAAGAATTAAGATTATTAGTGAAAGAGAAGAGATAGGCATTTGGACGATTTTTTCCGGGAAAAAAATGCAATTGAGTGGAAGATGTATAAAAGAAAGAGACAGGAGGTCAAGAGAAAGGTGCAAGAGATGAAAAAGAGGGCAAATGAGAGTTGGGGTGAGAGAGTGTCATTAAATTTTAGGTAGAATAAAAAGATGTTCTGGAAGGAGGTAAATAAAGTGCGTAAGACAAGGGAGCAAATGGGAACTTCAGTGAAGGGCGCAAATGGGGAGGTGATAACAAGTAGTGGTGATGTGAGAAGGAGATGGAGTGAGTATTTTGAAGGTTTGTTGAATGTGTTTGATGATAGAGTGGCAGATATGGTGTGTTTTGGTCGAGGTGGTGTGCAAAGTGAGAGGGTTAGGGAAAATGATTTGGTAAACAGAGAAGAGGTAATAAAAGCTTTGCGGAAGATGAAAGCCGGCAAGGCAGCAGGTTTGGATGGTATTGCGGTGGAATTTATTAAAAAAGAGGGTGACTGTATTATTGACTGGTTGGTAAGTTTATTTAATGTATGTATGACTCATGGTGAGGTGCCTGAGGATTGGCGGAATTCGTGCATAGTGCCATTGTACAAAGGCAAAGGGGATAAGAGTGAGTGCTCAAATTACAGAGGTATAAGTTTGTTGAGTATTCCTGGTAAATTATATGGGAGGGTATTGATTGAGAGGGTGAAGGCATGTACAGAGCATCAGATTGGGGAAGAGCAGTGTGGTTTCAGAAGTGGTAGAGGATGTGTGGATCAGGTGTTTGCTTTGAAGAATGTATGTGAGAAATACTTAGAAAAGCAAATGGATTTGTATGTAGCATTTATGGATCTGGAGAAGACATATGATAGAGTTGATAGAGATGCTCTGTGGAAGGTATTAAGAATATATGGTGTGGGAAGCAAGTTGTTAGAAGTAGTGAAAAGTTTTTATCGAGGACGTACGGCATGTGTACGTGTAGGAAGAGAGGAAAGTGATTGGTTCTCAGTGAATGTAGGTTTGCGGCAGGGATGTGTGATGTCTCCATGGTTGTTTAATTTCTTTATGGATGGGGTTGTTAGGGAGGTGAATGCAAGAGTTTTGGAAAGAGGGGCAAGTATGAAGTCTGTTGTGGAGGAGAGAGCTTGGGAAGTGAGTCAGTTGTTGTTCGCTGATGATACAGCGCTGGTGGCTGATTCATATGAGAAACTGCAGAAGCTGGTGACTGAGTTTGGTAAAGTGTGTGAAAGAAGAAAGTTAAGAGTAAATGTGAATATGAGCAAGGTTATTAGGTACAGTAGGGTTGAGGGTCAAGTCAACTGGGAGGTAAGTTTGAATTCAGAAAAACTGGAGGAAGTGAAGTGTTTTAGATATCTGGGAGTGGATCTGGCAGCGGATGGAACCATGGAAGCGGTATTGGATCATAGGGTGGGGGAGGGGGCGAAAATCCTGGGAGCCTTGAAGAATGTGTGGAAGTCGAGAACATTATCTCGGAAAGCAAAAATGGGTATGCTTGAAGGGATAGTGGCACCAACAATTTTGTATGGTTGCGAGGCAGGAGGGTGGATGTGCTGGAAATGAGATGTTTGAGGACAATGTGTGGTGTGAGGTGGTTTGATCGAGTAAGTAACGTAAGGGTAAGAGAGATGTTTGGAAATAAAAAGAGTGTGGTTGAGAGAGCAGAAGAGGGTGTTTTGAAATGGTTTGGGCACATGGAGAGAATGAGCGAGGAAAGATTGAACAAGAGGATATATGTGTCGGAGGTGGATGGAACGAGGAGAAGTGGGAGACCAAATTGGAGGTGGAAAGATGGAGTGAAAAAGATTTTGTGTGATCGGGGCCTGAACATGCAGGAGGGTGAAAGGAGGGCAAGGAATAGAGTGAATTGGATCGATGTGGTATACCGGGGTTGACGTGCTGTCAGTGGATTTGATTCAGGGCATGTGAAGCGTCTGGGGTAAACCGTGGAAAGCTGTGTAGGTATGTATATTTGCGTGTGTGGACGTGTATGTATATACCTGTGTATGGGGGTGGGTTGGGCCATTTATTTCGCCTGTTTCCTTGCGCTACCTCGCAAACGCGGGAGACAGCGACAAAGCAAAATATATATATATATATATATATATATATATATATATATATATATATATATATATATATATATATATATATATATATATATATATATATATATATATATATATATATATTACATATGTATTTACTGCTGGTCACAATCAGTCATTATATATATAACCTTGCCTTAGCTGCTGCTGTTGGTCACAGTCAGTCATTCTATATTCAATCTTGGCTCAGTTGCTGCTGCTGCTGGTATCACTCAGTCATCTTATATACAACCTTGGCTTAGTTGCTGCTGCTGGTAACACTCAGTCATCATATATATATTCTTGGCACAACTGGTGGTGCTGGTCACGGTCAGTCATCATATGTACAACCTTGGCTCAGCTGCTACTGCTGGTCACAGTCAGTCATCATATATATAATCTTTGCACAACTGCTGCTGCTGGTCACAGTCAGTCATCATATATACAAATCGTGGCTTCGCCGATGCTGCTGGTTATAAGCAGTCATCATATATACAACCTTTGCTCAGCTGCTGCTGCTGGTCACAGTCAGTCATCATACATATATCCTTGGCTCAGCTGCTGCTGCTGGTTACAAGCAGTCATCATATATACAACTCAGCTCAGTTGCAATTGTTCGTCACAGTCAGTCATCATACACACAACCTTGGCTCAATTGTTGCTGCTGGTCACAGTCAGTCGTCATATATACAACCTTGGCTCAGCTGCTGCTGCTATTCACAATCTGTTATCACATATACAACCTTGGCTCAGCTGCTACTGCTGGTCACACTGTCATAATATATATAACTTTGGCTCAGCTGCTGCTGCTGGTCAAAACAGTCTTCATATATACAACCTTTGCTCAGCTGCTGCTGCTGGCCGCAGTCAGTCATCATATATACAACCTTGGCTCAGCTGCTGCTGCTTGTTACAATTAGTCATCATATATACAACCTTGGATCAGCTTCTGATGCTGGTCACAGTCAGTCATCATATATACAACCTTTGCTCAGCTCCTACTGCTGGTCACAGTCAGTCATCATATATACAACCTTGGCTCAGCTCCTACTGCTGGTCACAGTCAGTCATCATATATACAACCTTGGCTCAGCTCCTACTGCTGGTCACAGTCAGTCATCACATAGACAACCTTGGCTCATCTCCTACTGCTGGTCACAGTCAGTCATCACATAGACAACCTTGGCTCATCTCCTACTGCTGGTCACAGTCAGTCATCACATAGACAACCTTGACTCAACTGCTGCTGCTGTCCACAATCGGTCATATATACACCCTTGGTTCAGCTGCTGATGCTGGTCACAAACAGTCATCATATATATAACATTGGCTCAACTGCTGCTTCGGATCACAGTTTTAAGGCCTACATGGTGATCGTGGTCATAACTGGGTTGTTAAGCTCTACATGGTGATCGTGATCATAACTGGGTTGTTAAGGTGTACATGGTGATCGTGGTCATAACTGGGTTGTTAAGGTGTACATGGTGATCGTGGTCATAACTGGGTTGTTAAGGTGTACATGGTGATCGTGATCATGACTGGGTTGTTAAGGTGTACATGGTGATCGTGGTCATGACTGGGTTGTTAAGGTGTACATGGTGATCGTGGTCATGACTGGGTTGTTAAGGTGTACATGGTGATCGTGATCATGACTGGGTTGTTAAGGTGTACATGGTGATCGTGATCATGACTGGGTTGTTAAGGTCTACATGGTGATCGTGATCATGACTGGGTTGTTAAGGTGTACATGGTGATCGTGATCATGACTGGGTTGTTAAGGTGTACATGGTGATCGTGGTCATGACTGGGTTGTTAAGGTGTACATGGTGATCGTGATCATGACTGGGTTGTTAAGGTGTACATGGTGATCGTGGTCATGACTGGGTTGTTAAGGTCTACATGGTGATCGTGATCATGACTGGGTTGTTAAGGTGTACATGGTGATCGTGATCATGACTGGGTTGTTAAGGTGTACATGGTGATCGTGATCATGACTGGGTTGTTAAGGTGTACATGGTGATCGTGATCATGACTGGGTTGTTAAGGTGTACATGGTGATCGTGATCATGACTGGGTTGTTAAGGTGTACATGGTGATCGTGATCATGACTGGGTTGTTAAGGTGTACATGGTGATCGTGGTCATGACTGGGTTGTTAAGGTGTACATGGTGATCGTGATCATGACTGGGTTGTTAAGGTGTACATGGTGATCGTGGTCATGACTGGGTTGTTAAGGTGTACATGGTGATCGTGATCATGACTGGGTTGTTAAGGTCTACATGGTGATCGTGGTCATAACTGGGTTGTTAAGGTCTACATGGTGATCGTGATCATGACTGGGTTGTTAAGGTGTACATGGTGATCGTGGTCATAACTGGGTTGTTAAGGTCTACATGGTGATCGTGGTCATAACTGGGTTGTTAAGGTCTACATGGTGATCGTGATCATGACTGGGTTGTTAAGGTGTACATGGTGATCGTGATCATGACTGGGTTGTTAAGGTGTACATGGTGATCGTGATCATGACTGGGTTGTTAAGGTCTACATGGTGATCGTGGTCATAACTGGGTTGTTAAGCTCTACATGGTGATCGTGATCATGACTGGGTTGTTAAGGTGTACATGGTGATCGTGATCATGACTGGGTTGTTAAGCTCTACATGGTGATCGTGATCATGACTGGGTTGTTAAGGTGTACATGGTGATCGTGATCATGACTGGGTTGTTAAGGTGTACATGGTGATCGTGATCATGACTGGGTTGTTAAGGTGTACATGGTGATCGTGATCATGACTGGGTTGTTAAGGTGTACATGGTGATCGTGGTCATGACTGGGTTGTTAAGGTCTACATGGTGATCGTGGTCATAACTGGGTTGTTAAGCTCTACATGGTGATCGTGGTCATGACTGGGTTGTTAAGGTGTACATGGTGATCGTGATCATGACTGGGTTGTTAAGCTCTACATGGTGATCGTGATCATGACTGGGTTGTTAAGGTGTACATGGTGATCGTGATCATGACTGGGTTGTTAAGGTGTACATGGTGATCGTGTTCATTACTTGGTTGTTAAGGTCTACATGGTGATCGTTATAATGATTGGGTTGTTAAGGTCTACATGGTGATCGTTATAATGATTGGGTTGTTAAGGTCAACACCTTATGGTCATCGTGTTCATGACTGGGTTGTTAAGGTCTACAGGAGATCGTTATCATGACTTGGTGATTAAGGTCAACACCTCAGGGTCGTCGTGTTCATGACTGGGTTGTTAAGGTCTACACTACAGGGTCATCGTTACCATGATTGGGTTGTTAAGGTTTACATGGTCATCGTGTTCATGACTGCGTTGTTAAGGTATACAGGTGATCTTGTTCATAAATGGGTTGTTAAGGTGTACATGGTGATCGTTATCATAACTAGGTTGTTAAGGTCTACAGGTGATCATTATCATGAGTTTATTGGTCATATCGTAGTAACATGTATCAGTTTTGCCGTTCTGGTTAATGTCTTTACATGACACATTTGATGACGTAATCACTCCTAATTATTGCAAGATTTGGCTTGCATTTATCAAAGTCTTACTGATGATATTATTGTATTGGAAGACAACATTACTAGCATTGTTTTGTAGTACATGTCTTAGACTAGCTAAGTTGGGAGAATAGGGCAACACTTAATGTTTACAAGTATTCTCATTTGTCACATTTTTGTTACAAGAAACATCAAACATCTTCCTATGTTTCCAGTAAGCTTGTTTCACAAACCACTTACGATAACATAACAGATACATCTTAAATTACTAGATTCATCTGCCAGGAATTATGGCATCACATATCCGTAATGCTTTTAAAAATATAGACATAACTACAGACATGTTTATATAAGAATATAGACATAACTACAGACATGTTTATATAAGAATATAGACATAACTACAGACATGTTTATATAAAAATATAGACATAACTACTGACATGTTTATATAAAAATATAGACATAACTACAGACATGTTTATATAAAAATATAGACATAACTACAGACATGCTTATATAAAAATATAGACATAACTACAGACATGTTTATATAAAAATATAGACATAACTACTGACATGTTTATATAAAAATATAGACATAACTACAGACATGTTTATATAAAAATATAGACATAACTACTGACATGTTTATATAAAAATATAGACATAACTACAGACATGTTTATATAAAAATATAGACATAACTACAGACATGCTTATATAAAAATATAGACATAACTACAGACATGTTTATATAAAAATATAAACATAACTACAGACATGTTTATATAAAAATATAGACATAACTACAGACATGTTTATATAAAAATATAGACATAACTACAGACATGTTTATATAAAAATATAAACATAACTACAGACATGTTTATATAAAAATATAGACATAACTACAGACATGTTTATATAAAAATCATGTATTGAAAAATAGAGAATTATATTCATTATTATCTTTAGGTTCGAAGTTAGACTATATATGCAGATGATACAAATGTTTTAATGTTTCACGAAAATGTTCATATTGTTATTCTTGAACTTGATATTGAACATGTAAACATGACTAACTGTGTTTGTTGTAATACATATCATTAGTGTCGCCAAGCTATTATATGAACTTTCCTAGGATAGCCAAGGTTGAAACACTTCTAACTGGAGGTAATGGTTTAAGTAACAGGTTTACAGCTAAGTTCCAAGATGTAACTATTAACAGTAAGTTAACATGGCAGGAACATTATAAGAGAGTTAACATTAATGTTGTACAGTAGAGATGTTTACAACATAGGCAATTCTCTGGTGTACCCTGACCTGGTGGGACCCCACTCTGGGACCTCACTTCTAGAACATGATTTAATATTTTGACTGTTATACATAAGAATTATAACTTACTTAAGAGGAGCAAACCAGAAATGCGTTTTCTGCACTTTGATACACAAATATTTCTCCATACTTTATACATACAAGATAATGAATGGATTACATTGTTGTCAATATTTCTTAATTACATAAATCATAGTAAACAAATTTGGCAACGGTTCTCACAAACAACACTGTTGTGCAACTCGCTGTCTCGTCCAACATTACTAACAACAGTACACTCAACTCTTCATTGTGACCTATTGATACAATACATCATTAATAACTTCATGTTATTATCAACTTGGTTATCAGTAATGATTATCATGTCATATTATTATCATTAAATTGGTTATCAGTAATGATTATCATGTCATATTGTTATTATTAAATTGGTTATCAGTAATGATTATCATGTCATATTGTTATTATCAACTTGGTTATCAGTAAGGATTATCATGTCATAGTATTATTATTAAATTGGTTATCAGTAATGATTATCATGTCATATTATTATTATTAAATTGGTTATCAGTAATGATTATCATGTCATATTGTTATTATTAAATTGGTTATCAGTAATGATTATCATGTCATATTGTTATTATTAAATTGGTTATCAGTAATGATTATCATGTCATATTGTTATTATTAAATTGGTTATCAGTAATGATTATCATGTCATATTGTTATTATTAAATTGGTTATCAGTAATGATTATCATGTCATATTGTTATTATCAACTTGGTTATCAGTAATGATTATCAACCATACATTATTAGCACATACTCTGTAAGGTCTGCTTAGCTCAACAACAGATTTTTCTCAACGTACAATTTAAATTACTGAAATGTGTTGTGGTTGATGTTACTGACACGTGTTATTGTTGATGTTACTGACAGGTGTTGTGGTTGATGTTACTGACACGTGTTATTGTTGATGTTACTGACAGGTGTTGTGGTTGATGTTACTGACACGTGTTACTGTTGATGTTACTGACAGGTGTTGTGGTTGATGTTACTGACACGTGTTATTGTTGATGTTACTGACAGGTGTTGTGGTTGATGTTACTGACACGTGTTATTGTTGATGTTACTGACAGGTGTTGTGGTTGATGTTACTGACACGTGTTATTGTTGATGTTACTGACAGGTGTTGTGGATGATGTTACTGACAGGTGTTGTGGTTGATGTTACTGACAGGTGTTGTGGATGATGTTACTGACACGTGTTATTGTTGATGTTACTGACAGGTGTTGTGGATGATGTTACTGACACGTGTTATTGTTGATGTTACTGACAGGTGTTGTGGATGATGTTACTGACACGTGTTATTGTTGATGTTACTGACAGGTGTTGTGGATGATGTTACTGACAGGTGTTGTGGTTGATGTTACTGACAGGTGTTGTGGATGATGTTACTGACACGTGTTATTGTTGATGTTACTGACAGGTGTTGTGGTTGATGTTACTGACAGGTGTTGTGGATGATGTTACTGACACGTGTTATTGTTGATGTTACTGACAGGTGTTGTGGATGATGTTACTGACACGTGTTATTGTTGATGTTACTGACAGGTGTTGTGGTTGATGTTACTGACAGGTGTTGTGGATGATGTTACTGACACGTGTTATTGTTGATGTTACTGACAGGTGTTGTGGTTGATGATACTGACACGTGTTGTGGTTGATGTTACTGACAGGTGTTGTGGATGATGTTACTGACACGTGTTATTGTTGATGTTACTGACAGGTGTTGTGGATGATGTTACTGACACGTGTTATTGTTGATGTTACTGACAGGTGTTGTGGTTGATGATACTGACAGGTGTTGTGGTTGATGTTACTGACAGGTGTTGTGGTAAATGTTACTGCCAATGTTGTGGTTGATGTTACTGACAGGTGTTGTGGTTGATGTTACTGCAAGTGTTGTGGTTGATTTTACTGCCACGAGTTGTGGTTGATGTTACTGCCAGGTGTTGTAGTTGATGTTACAGACAGATCTGATGATTGACATCACTGTCAGGTGTCGAGGTTGATGTTGATGCCAGGTGCCGTGGTTGATGTTGTTGCCAGGTGCTTTGGTTGATGTTACTGCCAGGTGCCGTGGTTGATGTTTTTGCAATGTGCCGTGGTTGATGGTATTGCTACGTGTTGTGGGTGATGTTACTGTCAGGTGCCGTTGTTGATGTTACTGCTAAGTGTTGTGGTTGATGTTACTGCCAGGTGTTGTGGTCGATGTTACTGCCAGGTGTTGTGGTTGATGTTAGTGCCAGGTGTTTTGGTTGATGTTACTGCTAGGTGTTGTCGTTAATGTTACTGCTAGGTGTTTTCGTTGATGTTCCTTCCAGGTACCGTTGTTGATGTTTTTGCGAGGTGTTGCGGTTGATGTTAGTGCCAGGTGTTTTGGTTGATGTTACTGCTAGGTGTTGTGGTTGATGATACTGCTAGGTGTCATGGTTGATGTTAGTGCCAGGTGTTCTAGTTGATGTTACTGCCAGGTGCTGTGGTTTATGTTGCTGCTAGGTGTTGTTTATGTAACTGCCAGGTGTTGTGGGTGATGCTACTGCTAGGTGTTGTGGTTCATGTTACTGTCAGGTGTTGTGGTTGATGTTACTGCCAATGTTGTGGATGATGTTACTGCCAGGTGTTGTGGTTCATGTTACTGTCAGGTGTTGTGGTTGATGTTACTGCCAGGTGTTGTGGTTCATGTTACTGTCAGGTGTTGTGGTTGATGTTACTGCCAATGTTGTGGATGATGTTACTGCCAGGTGTTGTGGTTCATGTTACTGTCAGGTGTTGTGGTCAATGTTACTGTTAGGTGTTGTGGTTGATGTTACTGCTATGTGATGTGGTTGATGTTAGTGCCAGGTGTTGTGGTTGATGTTACTGCTAGGTGTTGAGGTTAATGTTACTGTTAGGTGTTGTGGTTGATGTTACTGCTATGTGATGTGGTTGATGTTAGTGCCAGGTGTTGTGGTTGATGTTACTGCTAGGTGTTGTTGTTATGTTACTGTCAGGTGTTGTGGTTGATGTAATTGCTAGGTGTTGTGGTTCATGTTAGTGCCAGGCGTTGTGGTTGATGCTGCTGCTAGATGTTGTGGTTGATGTTACTGCTAGGTGTTGTGTTTAATGTTAGTGCCAGGCGTTGTGGTTTATGCTGCTGCTAGGTGTTGTGGTTGAAATTAGTGCCAGGTGTTGTGGTTGATGTTACTACTAGGTGTTGTGGTTCATGTTAGGGCCAAGTGGTGTGGTTGATGTTAGTGCAAGGTGTTATGGTTGATGTTACTGCCATGTGTTGTGGTTGATGTTACTGCCAGGTGTTGTGGTTGATGTTACTGCCAGGTGTTGTAGTTAATGTTACTGTTAGGTGTTGTGGTTGATGTTATAGCCAAGTGCTGTGGTCGATCTTACCGCTAGGTGCCATGGTTGATGTTGGTCCCAGGTGCACTGGTTGATGTTATTGTCAGGTGTTGCAGTTAATGTTAGTGCCAGGTGCTGTGGTTGATGTTACTGCCAGGTGTTGTGGTTGACCTTACTGCTAGGTGTTGTGGTTGATATTACTGCCAGGTGTTGTGGTTGTTGTTACTGCTAGTTGTTGTGGTTGATGTTACTGCCATTTGTTATGGTTGATGGTACTGCCAGGTGTTCTGGTTGATGTTACTACTAGGTATTGTGGTTGATATTACTGCTAGGTGTTGTGGTTGATGTTACTGCCAGGTGTTGTGGTTGTTGTTACTGCTAGTTGTTGTGGTTGATGTTACTGCCAGGTGTTGTGGTTGTTGTTACTGCTAGTTGTTGTGGTTGATGTTACTGCCATTTGTTGGGGTTGATGTTACTGCTAGGTGTTCTGGTTGATGATACTAGGTATTGTGGTTGATACTACTGCTAGGTGTTGTGGTTTAGTTAGTGCCAGGTGTTGTTGATACTCTTACTGCCAGGTTGTGATTGATGTTACTGCTAGGTGTTATGGTTGATATTAGTGCCAGGTGTTGTGGTTGATGTTAGTGCCAGGTGTTGTGGTTGATATTACTCCTAGGAGTTGTGGTTGATGTTAGTGCCAGGTGGTATGACTGATGTTACTGCTAGGTGTTTTGGTTGATGTTACTGCCGGGTGTTCTGGTTGTTGATAGTGCTAGATGTTGTGGTTGATGTTACTGCTAGGTGTTGTGGTTGATGTTAGTGCCAGGTGTTGTGGTTGATGTTACTGCTTGATGTTGTGGTTGATATTAGTGCCAGGTGTTGTGGTTGGTGTTACTGCTAGGTGTTGTTGTTTATGTTTCTGCCAGGTGTTGTGGTTGATACTGCTGCTCGGTTTTATGGTTGAAATTAGTGTCAGGTGTTGTGGTTGATGTAACTGCTAGGTGCTGTGGTTGATGTTAGTGCCAGGTCTTGTGGTTGAAATTACTGCAAGGTGTTGTGGTTGATGTTATTGCCAGGTCTTGTGGTTGATGTTACTGCCAGGTGTTCTGGTTGATGTTACTGCCAGATGTTGTGGTTGATGCTATTGCTGGGTGTGTGGTTGATGTTAGTGCCAGGTATTGTGGTTGATGTAACTGCCAAGTGTTGTGGCTAGTGTCAGTGCCAGGTTTTGTGGTTGATGTTACTGCCAGATGTTGTGGTTGATGTTACTGCCAGATGTTGTGGTTGATGTTACTGCTAGGTGTTTTGGTTGATGTTAGTGCCAGGTGTTGTGGCTGATGTTACTGTTAGGTGTTGTGGCTGATGTAATTGCTAGGTGTTGTGGTTTATGTTAGTGCCAAGTGTTGTGGCTGGTGTTACTGCTAGGTGTTGTGGTTGGTACTAGTGCCTGGTATTGTGGTTGATGTTGCTGGGTGTTGTGGTTGATGTTAGTACCAGGTGTTGTAGCTGATGTTACTGCTAGCTGTTGTGGTTCATGTTAGTGCCAGGTGTTGTGGTTGATGTTACTGCTAGATGTTGTGGTTGATATTAATGCCAGGTGTTGTGGTTGGTGTTACTGTTAGGTGTTGCGGGTGATGTAATTGCTATGTGTTGTGGTTTTTGTTACTGCTAGGTGTTGTTGTTTATGTTACTGCCAGGTGTTGTGGTTGATGCTGTTGCTCGGTTTTATGTTTGAAATTAGTGTCAGGTGTTGTGGTTGATATTAATGCTAGGTGCTGTGGTTGATGTTAGTGCCAGGTGTTGTGGTTGATATTACTGCAAGGTGTTGTGGTTGATGTTAGTGGCAGGTGTTGTGGTTGATGTTACTGCCAGGTGTTCTGGTTGATGTTACTGACAGAAGTTGTGGTTGATGTTACTGCTAGGTGTTGTGGTTGATGTTAGTGCCAGGTGTTGTGGCTGATGTTACTGTTAGGTGTTGTGGCTGATGTAATTGCTAGGTGTTGTGGTTTATGTTAGTGCCAAGTGTTGTGGTTGATGTTACTGTTAGGTATTGTGGTTGATATTGGTGCCAGGTGTTATGGTTGATGTAACTGCCAAGTGTTGTGGTTGGTGCTAGTGCCAGGTGTTGTGGCTGATTTTAATGCCAGGTGTTGTGGTTGATGTTATTGCTAAGTGTTGTGGTTGATGTTACTGCTAGGTATTGTGGTTGGTATCAGTGCCGGGTGTTGTGGCTGGTGTTACTGCTAAGTGTTGTGTTTGGTGCTAGTGCCAGGTGTTGTGGTTGATGTTGTTGCTGGGTGTTGTGGTTGATGTTAGTACCAGGTGTTGTAACTGATGTTACTCCTAGCTGTAGTTGTTCATGTTACTGCTAGGTGTTGTGGTAGATGCTACTGCTAGGTGTTGTGGTAAATGCTGCTGCTAGGTGTTGTGGTTGATGTGACTGCTAGGTGTTGTGGTTGATGTTAGTGCCAATTGTTGTAGTTGATTTTACTAATAGGTGTTTTGGTTGATCTTACTGCCTGGTGTTGTGATTAATTTTACTGCTAGGTGTTCTGGTTGATGTTACTGCCAGGTGTTGTGGTTGATGTTATTGCTAGGTGTTGTGGTTAATGCTACTGCCAAGTGTTGTGGTTGGTGTTAGTGCCAGGTGTTGTGGTTGATTTTAATGCCAGGTGTTGTGGTTGATGTTATTGCTAAGTGTTGTGGTTGATGTTATTGTTAGGTATTGTGGTTGGTATTAGTACCAGGTGTTGTGGCTGGTGTTACTGCTAGGTGTTGTGTTTGGTGCTAGTGCCAGGTGTTGTGGTTGATGTTGCTGGGTGTTGTGGTTGATACTAATACCAGGTGTTGTAGTTGATGTTACTGCTAGCTGTTGTGGTTCATGTTACTGCTAGGTGTTGTGGTAGATGCTACTGCTAGGTGTTGTGGTAAATGCTGCTGCTAGATTTTGTGGTTGATGTGACTGCTAGGTGTTGCGGTTGATGTTAGTGCCAATTGTTGCGGTTGATTTTACTAATAGGTGTTGTGGTTGATCTTACTGCCTGGTGTTGTGCTTAATTTTACTGCTAGGTGTTCTGGTTGATGTTACTGCCAGGTGTTGTGGTTGATGTTATTGCTAGGTGTTGTGGTTGATGTTACTGCTAGGTGTTTTGGTTGGTATTAGTGCCAGGTGTTATGGCTTGTGTTACTGCTAGGTGTTGTGGCTGGTGCTAGTGCCAGGTGTTGTGGTTGATGTTGCTGCTGGGTGTTGTGGCTGATGCTAGTACCAGGTGTTGTAGCTGATGTTACTGCTAGCTGTTGTGGTTCATGTTAGTGCCAGGTGTTGTGGTTGATGTTACAACTAGATGTTGCGGGTGATGTAATTGCTAGGTGTTGTGGTTGTTGCTACTGCTAGGTGTTGTTGTTTATGCTACTGCCAGGTGTTGTGGTTGATGCTGCTGCTCGGTTTTTGTGGTTGAAATTAGTGTCAGGTGTTGTGGTTGATATTACTGCTAGGTGCTGTGGTTGATGTTAGTGCTAGGTGTTGTGGTTAATATTACTGCAAGGTGTTGTAGTTGATGTTAGTGGCAGGTGTTGTGGTTGATGTTACTGCCAGATGTTGTGGTTGATGCTGCTGCTCGGTTTTTGTGGTTGATGTTACTGCTAGGTGTTGTGGTTGATGTTAGTGCCAGGTGTTGTGGTTGACGTTACTGTTGGATGTTGTGGGTGATGTTACTGCTAGGTGTTGTAGTTGACGTTAGTGCCAGATGTCATGGTTGAAGTGAGTGCCAGATGCCATGGTTGATGTTACTGCTAGGTGTTGTGGCAGATGCAGTGATTAATGTGAGTGCCAGATGCCATGGTTGATGTTAGTGCTATTTGTTGTGGTTGATATGAGTGCCAGATGCCATAGTTGATGTTACTGCTAGGTGTTGTGGTTGATGTGTTCCAGAATCCATGGTTGGTGTTACTGCTAGGTGTTGTGGTTGATATTAGTGCCAGATGCCATGTTGATGTGAGTGCCAAATGCCGTGGTTGATGTTAGTTCTAGGTGTTGTGGTTGATGTGAGTGCCAGATGCCGTGGTTGATGTAACTGCTAAGTGTTGTGGTTGATGTGAGTGGCAGATGCAGTGATTGATATGAGTGCCGATGCCATGGTTGATGTTAGTGCTAGGTGTTGCGGTTGATATGAGTGCCAGATGCTATGGTTGATGTTACTGCTAGGTGTTGTTTTTGATGTGTGCCAGATGCCATGGTTGGTGTTACTGCTAGGTGTTGTGGTTGATGTGAATGCCAGATGCCATGGTTGATGTTAGTGCTAGGTTTTTTGGATGATGTTCCTGCCAAGTACTTTGATTGATGTTAGTGCTAGGTGTTGTGGTTGATGTTAGTGCCAGATGCCTTGGTTGATGTTAGTGCTAGGTGTTGTGATTGATGTGAGTGCCAGATGACATGGTTGATGTTACTGTTAGATGTTGTTTTTGATGTGTGCCAGATGCCATTGTTGATGTTGCTGCAAGGTGTTGTGGTTGATGTTAGTGCCAGATGCCGTGGTTGATGTTAGTGCTAGGTGTTGTGGTTGATGTGAGTGCCAGATGGCGTGGTTGTTACTGCTAGGTTGTGTGGTTGATGTGAGTGCCAGATGCTGTGGTTGATATGAGTGGCATATGCAGTGATTGTTGTGAGTGCCAGATGTCATGGTTGATGTTGATGCTACTTGTGATTGATGTGAGTGCCAGATGCCGTGGTTGATGTTACTTCTAGGTGTTGTGGTTGATGTTACTGCTATATGCTGTGGTTGATGTGAGTGCCAGATGCCGTGGTTAATGTTAGCGCTAGGTTTTCTGGTTGATATGAGTGCCAAATGCCGTGGTTAACGTTAATGCTAGGTGTTGGGGATTGATGTAGTGCCAGATGCCGTGGTTGATGTTAGTGCTAGGTGTTGTGGTTGATATAAGTGCCAGATGCCATGGTTGATGTTACTGCTAGGTGTTGTGGTTGATGTGTGCGAGATGCCATGACTGTTGTTACTGTTGGGTGTTGTGGTTGTTGTCAGTGCCAGATGCCATGGTTGATGTTAGTGCTAGGTGTTGTGGCTGATGTTAGTGCCAGATGCCGAAGTTGATGTTGCTGCTAGGTGTTGTGGTTGATGTGAGTGCCAGATGCCGTGGTTGATGTGAGCTGCAGATGCAGCGATTGATGTGAGTGCCAGATGCCATGGTTGATGTTAGTTCTAGGTGTTATGGTTGGTATGAGTGCCAGATGCCATGGTTGATGTTACTGCTAGATGTTGTGGTTGATGTGTGCCAGATGCCATGGTTGATGTTACTGCTAGGTGCTGTGGTTGATATGAGTGCCAGATGCCATGGTTGATGTTACTGCTAGGTGTTGTGGTTGATATGAGTGCCAGATGCCATGGTTGAAGTTACTGCTAGGTGTTGTGGTTGATATGAGTGCCAGATGCCATGGTTGATGTTAGTGCTAGGTGTTGTGGTTGATGTGAGTGCTAAATGCCGAGGTTGACGTTACTTCTAGGTGTTCTGGTTGATGATACTGCTAGATGTTGTGGTTGATGTGAGTGCCAGATGCCGTGGTTAATATTAGCGCTAGGTGTTGCGGTTGATGTTAGTCCCAGATGCCGTGGTTGACGTCAGTGCTAGGTGTTGGGGTTGATGTTAGTGGCAGATGCCGTGGTTGATGTTAGTGCTAGGTGTTGTGGTTGATGATACTACCAGATGCAGTGTTTGATGTTAGTGATAGGTGTTGTTGTTGATGTTAGTGCCCGATGCTGTGGTTGATGTTAGTGCTAGGTGTTGTGGTTGATGTTAGTGCCAGATGCCGTGTTTGAAGATACTGTTAGGTGTTGTGGTTGATGTTAGTGCCAGATGCCTTGGTTGATGTTAGTGTTAGGTGTTGTGGTTAATGCTAGTGACAGGTGCCGTGGTTGATGTTAGTGCTAGGTGTTGTGGTTGATGTGAGTGCCAGATGCCGTGGTTTATGTTAGTGGTAGGTGTTGTGGTTGATGTTAGTGCCAGATGCCGTGGTTGATGTTAATGCTAGGTGTTGTGGTTGATGTTAGCGCTATATGCCGTGTTTGATGTTAGTTAGGTGTTTTGGTTGATGTGAGTGCTAGCTGCCGTGGCTGATGTTAGTGCTAGGTGTTTTGGATGATGTTACTGCCAAGTACTGTGATTGATGTTAGTGTTAGGTGTTGTGGTTGATGTTAGTGCCAGATGCGGTTGTTAATGTTACTGCTAGGTGTTATGGTTGATGTTAGTGCTAGGTGTTGTGGTTGATGTGAGTTCCAGATGCCGTGGTTGGGTCGTATCATCATATTGATGAAGGAGAGGCCGTGTCTCGTCCTGTCTCGTGGTATAAAGTAGTGCCAGTGAGCAGCGTTGGCGTCCTCGTCAGAGTTACCGAGATAACCTGTTGGGTTGACCCGACCACAGTAACCAAACCACCAGCCTGCACCGCCCCTCACATCTGAACAGCTTCCTGTGGTGAGATTTGGGCAACCTGCGTTATGTTTACATCTGCATCACTCAAAGCTGTAAATACAACATTTAATGAAGATGTCGTAAGTGACTTAAGACCAGTATGGTATAATACTAGGATTATGTTCATTACTATACGTGAACATGTTAGGCAACAAAATTGGATCCTCATATCAAATAGTATTATCTAATGAATTCTAAGCTTTTTCTCATTACAACTTGATATAATAAATTAGTATCTGATATAGAATAAAGCATTCCTTTGTATGACTGAAATATGATTAGCCACAGAGATTAATCTATATCAGATTAATGGTCAAGTATTGATCCTACACCTCAGGTTCCATGACAACCCCTGAGTGTCATCAATATGTGACATACAGGACATGTGTTACTAGATAGTGTATGTTCGTGACGTACAGGACATGTGTTACTAGATAGTGTATGTTCGTGACGTACAGGACATGTGTTACTAGACAGTGTATGTTCGTGACGTACAGGACATGTGTTACTAGATAGTGTATGTTCGTGACGTACAGGACATGTGTCACTGGACAGTGTACGTGTGTGACGTAGAGGACATATGTTACTGGACAGTGTATGTGTGTGACGTAGAGGATATGTAATACAGGACAGTGTGTCTGTGTGACGTGTGTTACTAGACAGTATGCATGTGACGTACAGGACAAGTGTTACTAGATAGTGTATGTGTGTGACGCAGAGGACATGTTTTACTGTAGAGTCCATGTATGTGACATCGAGGATATGTGTTATTGGACAGTGTATGTGGGTGACGTAGAGGACACGTGTCACTGGAGCGTATGTGTGTGACGTAGTGGACATGTGTTACTGGAAAATGCATGTGTCTTGATGTGTGTTACCGGACAGCATGTGTGAGTGACCTGTGTTACTAAACATTTTGTGTGTGACGTGTGTTAATGGTAAGTGTACATGTGTTACGTGTCTTACTGGAGAAAGTACATGCCTAACGTCTGTTATTGGACTGTGTAATTGTGTGGCCTGCGTTACTGAAGCGTGTGTGTTACTGGAGAGTTAATGTGTGTGACGTGTGTTATTGGAGAGTGTATGTGTGTGACGTCTTACTGGAGAGTGTATGTGGGTGACGTGTGTTATGGAGGCTGTATGTGTGTGACGTGTGTTTCTGGACAGTGTATGTATGTGTGACGTGTGTTACTAATGAGTGTATGTGTGTGAAGTGTGTTACTAAAGAGTGTATGTGTGTGAAGTGTTACTGGAGAGGGTATGTGTATAATGTGTGTTACTAGAGAGCGTATGTGTATGACGTGTGTTACTGGGATGTGTATGTGTGACGTGTCTTTCTTGACAGAGTATGTGTGGTACGTGTGTTAATGGGGTGTGTATGAGTGTGACGTGAGTTACTGGAGAGTGTATGTGTGTAATGTGTGTTACTGGAGAGTGTATGTGTGTGACGTGTGTTACTGGAGAGAGTATGTGTATGATGAGTGTTACTGGAGAGTTTATACGTGTAATGTATGTTACTGGGAAGTGTATTTGTGTAAGGTGTGTTACTGGGTGTGTATGTGTGTAACGTGTTACTGAGGTGTTTATGTGTGTAACGTGTGTTACTGGGATGTGGATGTGTGTAACATGTGTAACTGGTGTGTGTATGTGTGTGACGTGTGTTACTGGAGAGCGTATGTGTGTAACGTGTGTTACTGGAGAGTGTATGTGTGTGACGTGTGTTGCTGGAGAGTGTATGTCTGTGATGTGTGTTGCTGGAGAGTGTATACGCGTAGCGTATGTGACTAGGATGTGTATGAGTGTAAGGTGTGCCACTGGGGTGTGTATGTGTGCAACGTGTTACTGAGGTGTGTATGTGTGTAACGTGTGTTACTGTGATGTGTATGTGTGTAACGTGTGTTACTGGGGTGTGTATGTGTGACGTGTGCTATTGGAGTGTGTATGTGTGTGACGTGTGTTACTGGAGAGTGTATGTGTGTGACGTGTGTTACTGGAGAGTGTATGTGTGTGACGTGTGTTATTTGAGAGTGTATGTGTGTAACGTGTGTTACTAGAGAGTGTATGTGTAGCGTGTGTTACTGGAGAGTGTATGTGTGTGATCTGTGTTACTGGACAGTGTATGTATGTGTGACGTGTGTTACTAATGAGTGTATGTGTGTGAAGTGTGTTACTTAAGAGTGTATGTGTGTGACGTGTGTTACTGGAGAGTGTATGTATGTGAAGTGTGTTAGTGGAGAAGGAATGTGTATAACTTGTGTTACTGGTGAGTGTATGTGTGTGACGTGTGTTACTGGGAGGTGTATGTGTGACGTGTCTTTCTGGACAGCGTATGTGTGTGACGTGTGTTAATGGTGTGTGTATGAGTGTGACGTGAGTTACTGGAGAGTGTATGTGTGTAATGTGTGTTACTGGAGAGCGTATGTGTGTAACGTGTGTTGCTGGAGAGTGAATGTGTGTGATGTATGTTACTGGAGAGTGTATACGTGTAACGTATGTTACTGGGATGTGCATGTGTGTAAGGTGTGTCAAAGGGGTATGTATGTGTGTAACGTGTTACTGGAGAGTGTCTGTGTGTAACGTATGTTACTGAGATGTGTATGTGTGTAAAGTGTGTTAGTGGGGTGTGTATATGTGACGTGTGTTACTGGGGTTTTTAAGTGTAAAGGTGTGTCACTGGGGTGTGTATGTGTGTAACGTGTTACTGGGGTGTGTATGTGTGTAACATGTGTTACTGGGATTTGTATGCGTGTAACGTGTGTTACTAGGGTGCGTATGTGTGACGCGTGCTATTGGAGTGTATATGTATGTGACGTGTGTAACTGGTGTGTGTATGTGTGTTACGTGTGTTACTGGAGAGTGTATGTGTGTGACGTGTGTTACTGGAGAGTGTATGTGTGTAATACGTGTTACTGGAGAGTGTATGTGTAGCGTGTGTTACTGGGGAGTGTATGTGTGTAACTTGTGTTGCTGGAGAGTGTATGTGTGACGTGCGTTACTAGAGAGCGTATGTGTGTGACGTGTGTTACTGGAGAATGTATGAGTAACGTGTGTTACTGGAGAGTATATGTGTGTAACTTGTGTTACTAGAGTGTATGTTTCTGACGTGTGTTATTGGGGTGTGTATATGTGTGACGTGTGTTACTGGAGTGTGTATATGTGACGTGTGTTGCTGGGGTGTGTTTGTGCAACGTTTGTTACTGGAGAGTGTATATGTGTGACGTGTGTTACTGGAGAGTATATGTGTGTGACGTGTGTTACTGGAGAGTGTACGTGTGTGACGTGTGTATTGGGTGTTTATATGTGTGACGTGTGTTACTGGGGTGTGCATATGTGACGTGTGTTACTGGAGAGTGTATGTGTGTGACGTGTGTTACTGGAGAGTGTATATGTGTGTCGTGTGTTGCTGGGGTGTGTATGTGTAAGGTGTGTTACTGGAGAGTGTATGTGTGTGACGTGTGCTACTGAGGTGTGTATGTGTAACGTGTTTTACTGGAGAGTGTACATGTGTGACGTGTGTTACTGGGGTGTGTATATGTGTGACGCGTTACTGGAGAGTGTATATGTGTGACGTATGTTACTGGAGAGTGTGTATGTGTGACGTGTGTTACTGGAAAGTGTATATGTGTGACGTGTGTTACTGGAGAGTGTATGTGTGGGAAGTGTGTTACTGGAGAGGGGTATGTGTATAACATGTGTTACTGGAGTGTGTATGTGTGTTACTAGTGTTACTGGTATGTGTATGCGTGACGTGTCTTTCTAGACAGCGTATGTGTGTGACGTGTGTTAATGGGGTATGTATGAGTGTGACGTGTGTTACTGGAGAGTCTATATGTGTAACGTATGTCACTAGAGAGTGTATGTGTAACTTGTGTTACTGGAGAAGGTATGTGTAACTTGTGTTACTGGAGAGTGTTTGTATGTGACATGTGTTGCTGGAGAGTGTATGTGTGTGATGTGTGCTACTGGAGAGTGTATGCGTGATGTGTGTTACTGGAGAGTGTATATGTGTGACGTGTGTTACTGGAGAGTGTATGTGTGTGGAGTGTGTTACTGGAGAGTGTATGTCATGACACGTGTGTTATTGGAGAGTGTATATGAGTGACGTGTGTTATTGGAGAGTGTCTGTGTGACGTGTGTTACTGGGGAGTGTATGCGTGACGTTTGTTACTGGAGATTGTATATGTGTGACGTGTGTTACTGGGGTGTGTATATGTGTGACGTGTGTTAGTGGAGAGCGTATATGTGTGACGTGTGTTACTGGAGAGTGTATATGTGAGACGTGTGTTACTGGAGAGTGTATATGTGTGACGTGTGTTACTGGAGAGTGTATATGTGTGACGTGTGTTACTGGGTGTGTATATGCGTGACGTGTGTTACTGTGTGTTACTGGAGAGTGTATAGGACACGTGTGTTACTGGAGAGTGTATGTGTGTGACGTGTGTTATTGGAGAGTGTATGTGTGACGTGAGTTACTGAGAGTGTATGCGTGACGTTTGTTACTGGAGATTGTATATGTATGACATGTGTTACTGGGGTGTGTATGTGTGTGACGTGTGTTACTGGGGTTGTATGTGTGACGTGTTTTACTGGAGAGTGTATATGTATGACGTGTGTGACTGGAGAGTGTATATGTGTGACGTGTGTTACTGGAGAGTGTATATGTGTGAAGTGTGTTACTGAAGAGTGTATGTGTGTAACTTGTCTTACTGGAAAGTGTATGTGTGACGTGTGTTACTGGAGAGTGCAAGTGTGACTTTGTTACTGGAGAGTGTATGTGTGTGACGTGTGTTACTGGAGAGTGTATTTGTGTCACGTGAGTTACTGGAGAGTATATATGTGGAACGTGTGTTACTGGAGAGTGTTATGTGGACGTGTGCTACTGGAGAGTGTGCTTGGGTGACGTGTGTTACTGGAGAGTGTATATGTGTGACGTGTGTTACTGGAGAGTGTGTATGTGTGACGTGTGTTACTGGAGAGTGTATGTGTGACGTGTGTTAGTGGAGAGCGTATATGTGTGACGTGTGTTACTGGAGAGTGTATATGTGAGACGTGTGTTACTGGAGAGTGTATATGTGTGACGTGTGTTACTGGTGAGTGTATATGTATGACGTGTATTACTGAAGATTGTGTATGAGTGACGTGTGTTACTGGAGAGAGTATGTGTGACGTGTGTTACTGGAGAGTGTATATGTGTGACGTGTGTTACTGGAGAGTGTGTATGTGTGACGTGTGTTACTGGAGGGTGTATGTGTGACGTGTGTTAGTGGAGAGCGTATATGTGTGACGTGTGTTACTGGAGAGTGTATATGTGAGACGTGTGTTACTGGAGAGTGTATATGTGTGACGTGTGTTACTGGAGAGTGTATATGTATGACGTGTGTTACTGAAGATTGTGTATGTGTGACGTGTGTTACTGGAGAGAGTATGTGTGACGTGTGTTACTGGAGAGTGTATATGTGTGACGTGTGTTACTGGAGAGTGTTTATGTGTGACGTGTGTTAGTGGAGAGCGTATATGTGTGACGTGTGTTACTGGAGAGTGTATATGTGAGACGTTGTTACTGGAGAGTGTATATGCGTGTGACGTGTGTTACTGGAGAGTGTATATGTATAACGTGTGTTACTGAACATTGTGTATGTGTGACGTGTGTTACTGGAGAGTGTATGTATGACGTGTGTTACTGGAGAGTGTATATGTGTAACGTGTGTTACTGGAAAGTGTATTTGTGACGTGTGTTACTGGAGAGTGTATATGTGTAACGTGTGTTATTGGAAAGTGTATTTGTGACGTGTGTTAGTGGAGAGTGTATATGTGTGACATGTGTTACTGGAGAGAGTGTGTGTGTGACGTGTGTTAATGGAGAGTGTATATGTGTTAGCGAGGTGTGTATTTGGGTGGGTTGTGACAGAGGCTTACCCCTGGACCACGTATCGTTGTCTTCGTCCATGGTAGAGAACTTCTTGCCACTCAAGCTGTAGTGCGTTACCAGCCCGTCACCAAGCGTACTGGACGGGACGTACCCCCCTACCTGGAGCAGGTACCTACGAGAAAGGCAGGTTAACTACTGATAACTGACGAAGCTTAACTACTGATAACTGACGAAGCTTAACTACTGATAACTGACGAAGCTTAACTACTGATAACTGACGAAGCTTAACTACTGATGACTGACGAAGCTTAACTACTGATGACTGACGAAGCTTAACTACTGATGACTGACGAAGCTTAACTACTGATAACTGACGAAGCTTAACTACTGATGACTGACGAAGCTTAACTACTGATAACTGACGAAGCTTAACTACTGATAACTGACGAAGCTTAACTACTGATAACTGACGAAGTTTAACTACTGATAACTGACGAAGCTTAACTACTGATAACTGACGAAGCTTAACTACTGATAACTGACGAAGTTTAACTACTGATGACTGACGAAGCTTAACTACTGATAACTGACGAAGCTTAACTACTGATAACTGACGAAGCTTAACTACTGATAAATGACGAAGCTTAGCTACTGATAACTGACGAAGCTTAACTACTGATAACTGACGAAGCTTAACTACTGATAACTGACGAAGCTTAACTACTGATAACTGACGAAGCTTAGCTACTGATAACTGACGAAGCTTAGCTACTGATAAACAATACTTTGAGAAGAAGGTAGTAGCCTACTATAGTTTATCATGTGATATATGAGAAAGGTACAGTACTATAAGATGGAGAAGTGGAGTACTATAAGATTAAGAGGTGGAGTACTATAAGATGGAGAGGTGGAGTACTATAAGATTAAGAGGTGGAGTACTATAAGATGAAGAGGTGGAGTACTATAAGATGGAGATGTGGAGTACTATAAGATGGAGAGGTGGAGTACTATAGGATGGAAAGGTGGAGTACTATAAGATTAAGAGGTGGAGTACTATAAGATGGAGAGGTGGAGTACTATAAGATTAAGAGGTGGAGTACTATAAGATGGAGAGGTGGAGTACTATAAGATTAAGAGGTGGAGTACTATAAGATGAAGAGGTGGAGTACTATAAGATGGAGATGTGGAGTACTATAAGATGGAGAGGTGGAGTACTATAGGATGGAAAGGTGGAGTACTATAAGATGGAGAAGTGGAGTACTATAAGATGGAGAGGTGGAGTACTAGACGGAGAGGTGGAGTACTATAAGATGGAGAAGTGGAGTACTATAAGATGGAGAGGTGGAGTACTATAAGATGGAAATGTGGAGTACTATAAGATGGAGAAGTGGAGTACTATAAGATGGAGAGGTGGAATGCTATAAGACGGAGAGGTGGAATACTATAAAATGGAGAGATGGAGCACTATAAGATGGAGAGGTGGAGTGCTATAAGATGGGAGGTGGAGTGCTATAAGATGGAGAGGTGGAGTACTATAAGATGGAGAGGTGGGGTGCTATAAGATGGAGAGGTGGAGTGCTATAAGATGTAGAGGAAGAGTACTATAAGATGGAGAGGTGGAGTACTATAAGATGGAGAGTTAGAGTACTATAAGATGGAGAGGTGGAGTGCTATAAGATGGAGAGTTGGAGTACTATAAGATGGAGAGGTGGAGTGCTATAAGGTGGAGAGGTGGAGTGCTATAAGATGGAGAGGTGGAGTGCTATAAGACGGAAAGTGGAGTGCTATAAGATGGAGAGGTGGAGTGCCATAAGATGGAGAGGTGGAGTACTAGAAATGGAGAGGTGGAGTACTATAAGATGGAGAGGTGGAGTACTATAAGATGGAGAGGTGGAGTGCTATAAGATGGAGAGGTGGAGTGCTATAAGATGGGAGGTGGAGTGCTATAAGATGGAGAGGTGGAGTGCTATAAGATGGTGAGGTGGAGTACTATAAGATGGAGAGGTCGAGTACTATAAGATGGAGAGGTCGAGTACTATAAGATGGAGAGGTGGAATATTATAAGATGGAGAGGTCGAGTACTATAAGATGGAGAGGTGGAATATTATAAGATGGAGAGTTGGAGTACTATAAGATGGAGAGGTGGAGTACTATAAGATGAAGAGGTAGAGTACTATAAGATGGAGAGGTGGAGTACTATAAGATGGAGAGGTGGAGTACTATAAGATGAAGAGGTGGAGTACTATAAGATGGAGAGGTGGAGTACTATAAGATGAAGAGGTGGAGTACTATAAGATGGAGAGGTGGAATACTGTAAGATGGAGAGGTGGAGTACTATAAGATGGAGAGGTGGAGTACTATAAGATGGAGAAGTGGAGTACTATAAGATGGAGAGATGGAGTACTATAAGATGGAATGGTGGAGTACTATAAGATTGAAAGGTTGAGAACTATAAGATGGAGAGGTGGAGTACTATAAGCTGGAGAGGTGGAGTGCTATAAGACGGAGAGGTGGAATACTATAAAATGGAGAGGTGGAGTGCCATAAGACGGAGAGGTGGAGTACGATACGATGGAGAGGTGGAGTGCTATAAGATGGAGAATTGGAATGCTATAAGATGAAGAGGTGGAGTGCTATAAGATGGAGAGGTGGAGTACTATAAGATGGAGAGGTGGAGTACTATAAGATGGAGAGGTGGAGTACTATAAGATGGAGAGGTGGAGTACTATAAGATTGAGAGGTGGAGTGCTATAAGATGGAGAGTTGGAGTACTATAAGATAGAGAGGTGGAGTGCTATAAGGTGGAGAGGTGGAGTGCTATAAGATGGAGAGGTGGAGTGCTATAAGATGGAGAGGTGGAGTGCTATAAGATGGAAAGGTGGAGTACTATAAGATGAAGAGGTGGAGTACTATAAGATGAAGAGGTGGAGTACTATAAGATGAAGAGGTGGAGTACTATAAGATGAAGAGGTGGAGTACTATAAGATGAAGAGGTGGAGTGCTATAAGATGAAGAGGTGGAGTGCTATAAGATGAAGAGGTGGAGTACTGATGTGTGAGGGAGCAGAAGAGTCTATGGTTAGAGGTGAAGGCAAGTACCCAACTGGCATTATATAGAGAGGGAAGTTAGGAGAGAGAGAGAGAGAGAGAGAGAGAGAGAGAGAGAGAGAGAGAGAGAGAGAGAGAGAGAGAGAGAGAGAGAGAGAGAGAGAGAGAGAGAGAGAGAGAGAGAGAGAGAGAGAGAGAGAGAGAGAGAGAGAGAGAGAGAGAGAGGTTGGTTATGTAGTAGAGTTAGTTGAGTATGTAGAGTTCCCTCTCTGGGTAAGGAGGCAGTAGTACGTGTGGTACAGTGTGACACTGTCCACCAGACGATGTATTAACAACTTGGGAAATCATCGACTGGTGAGTTAGGGTGAGGGAAATTATCTCTGAGAACTTAGTTATAGGGAGTTTATTTACTGGTGAGTTAGGGTGAGGGAAATTATCTCTGAGAACTTAGTTATAGGGAGTTTATTTACTGGTGAGTTAGAGTGAGGGAAATTATGAACTGACCATCTAGGATAAGTAAGGTTAGAATAAGGAACATAATGTGTAGTGAATATGATGGTTTTTGTGTTGTAGGATTGGAGGAGAGGTTGTTACATCATTATTTGTAGGTTGTTAGTAAACATCTGTTATGGTAGATATGTTGTTACATCACATGTAGGTTGTTAGTAAACACTTGTTATGGTAGAGAGGTTGTTACATCGACATATGTGGGTTGAGAGTTGTTAATGCGAATTGGAGGCAACCAGCAGGTCTGTGAAATGGCACGTACCTTCCAGGGAAAGTTAATGAATAGGCAACCACTGTAGGTTATGTAGGTAGGTCATGTGTTGTAGACGATCAAGTACAACATAGTGAAGGACGAGTGTAGGAAGATAGATGGTCAAGTACAACATAGTGAAGGACGAGTGTAGGAAGATAGATGGTCAAGTACAACATAGTGAGGGACGAGTGTAGGAAGATAGATGGTCAAGTACAACATAGTGAAGGACGAGTGTAGGAAGATAGATGGTCAAGTACAACATAGTGAAGGACGAGTGTAGGAAGATAGATGGTCAAGTACAACATAGTGAAGGACGAGTGTAGGAAGATAGATGGTCAAGTACAACATAGTGAAAGACGAGTGTAGGAAGATAGATGGTCAAGTACAACATAGTGAAGGACGAGTGTAGGAAGATAGATGGTCAAGTACAACATAGTGAAGGACGAGTGTAGGAAGATAGATGGTCAAGTACAACATAGTGAAGGACGAGTGTAGGAAGATAGATGGTCAAGTACAACATAGTGAAGGACGAGTGTAGGAAGATAGATGGTCAAGTACAACATAGTGAAGGACGAGTGTAGGAAGATAGATGGTCAAGTACAACATAGTGAAGGACGAGTGTAGGAAGATAGATGGTCAAGTACAACATAGTGAAGGACGAGTGTAGGAAGATAGATGGTCAAGTACAACATAGTGAAGGACGAGTGTAGGAAGATAGATGGTCAAGTACAATATAGTGAAGGACGAGTGTAGGAAGATAGATGGTCAAGTACAACATAGTGAAGGACGAGTGTAGGAAGATAGATGGTCAAGTACAACATAGTGAAGGACGAGTGTAGGAAGATAGATGGTCAAGTACAACATAGTGAAGGACGAGTGTAGGAAGATAGATGGTCAAGTACAACATAGTGAAGGACGAGTGTAGGAAGATAGATGGTCAAGTACAACATAGTGAAGGACGAGTGTAGGAAGATAGATGGTCAAGTACAACATAGTGAAGGACGAGTGTAGGAAGATAGATGGTCAAGTACAACATAGTGAAGGACGAGTGTAGGAAGATACGACTCAGCAGACTCACATACACTCACACACACTACAAAGGTCAGACTTCATTGAAGGATTTTTGTTATAAGGAAGAAGACAATGAGTTATAGTGCCAACATGACGTCTCACAACTGTTGTAATCATTCCATACATTATGATGATGAGGGAAATGCTACTTTGTCTCATTACATGTAAGTCATATACTTATGATTGTTCATTATTACCAGCTGTATCATCATTAATCATTGTCACCATCTGTGTTCATTATTACCAGCTGTATCATCATTAATCATTGTCACCATCTGTGTTCATTATTACCAGCTGTATCATCATTAATCATTGTCACCATCTGTGTTCATTATTACCAGCTGTATCACCATTAATTGTTAGCACCATCTGTGTTAAGTGTATATGTTTATATCATGTACACATGTGTCTGGCAACCATCTGTTCTCTACCACCGAACTGCACTTCACCAGTGACACTTATACTTACAAACTGCACTTCACCAGTGACACTTACTTATACTTACAAACTGCACTTCACCAGTGACACTTACTTATACTTACAAACTGCACTTCACCAGTGACACTTACTTATACTTACAAACTGCACTTCACCAGTGACACTTACTTATACTTACAAACTGCACTTCACCAGTGACACTTACTTATACTTACAAACTGCACTTCACCAGTGACACTTACTTATACTTACAAACTGCACTTCACCAGTGACACTTACTTATACTTACAAACTGCACTTCACCAGTGACACTTACTTATACTTACAAACTGCACTTCACCAGTGACACTTACTTATACTTACAAACTGCACTTCACCAGTGACACTTACTTATACTTACAAACTGCACTTCATCAGTGACACTTACTTATACTTACAAACTGCACTTCATCAGTGACACTTACTTATACTTACAAACTGCACTTCACCAGTGACACTTACTTATACTTACAAACTGCACTTCATCAGTGACACTTACTTATACTTACAAACTGCACTTCACCAGTGACACTTACTTATACTTACAAACTGCACTTCACCAGTGACACTTACTTATACTTACAAACTGCACTTCACCAGTGACACTTACTTATACTTACAAACTGCACTTCACCAGTGACACTTACTTATACTTACAAACTGCACTTCACCAGTGACACTTACTTATACTTACAAACTGCACTTCACCAGTGACACTTACTTATACTTACAAACTGCACTTCACCAGTGACACTTACTTATACTTACAAACTGCACTTCACCAGTGACACTTACTTATACTTACAAACTGCACTTCACCAGTGACACTTACTTATACTTACAAACTGCACTTCACCAGTGACACTTACTTATACTTACAAACTGCACTTCACCAGTGACACTTACTTATACTTACAAACTGCACTTCACCAGTGACACTTACTTATACTTACAAACTGCACTTCACCAGTGACACTTACTTATACTTACAAACTGCACTTCACCAGTGACACTTACTTATACTTACAAACTGCACTTCACCAGTGACACTTACTTATACTTACAAACTGCACTTCACCAGTGACACTTACTTATACTTACAAACTGCACTTCACCAGTGACACTTACTTATACTTACAAAATGCACTTCACCAGTGACACTTACTTATACTTACAAACTGCACTTCACCAGTGACACTTACTTATACTTACAAACTGCACTTCACCAGTGACACTTACTTATACTTACAAACTGCACTTCACCAGTGACACTTACTTATACTTACAAACTGCACTTCACCAGTGACACTTACTTATACTTACAAACTGCACTTCACCAGTGACACTTACTTATACTTACAAACTGAACTCCATCAGTGACACTTACTTATACTTACAAACTGAACTCCATCAGTGACACTTACTTATACTTACAAACTGAACTCCACCAGTGACACTAACTTATACTTACAAACTGAACTTCACCAGTGACACTTATACTTACAAAATGAACTCCACCAGTGACACTTACTTATACTTACAAACTTAACTCCACCAGTGACACTTATATTCAAGTGCCATATCCTGGAAATCTAAACTTACACATTTTGTGCTTCATTTTCGTATTGTTTACTAAGTCATCGTAAGTTATCATCACATTTACTTATGTTACTTAAGACACTTCATAACCCGATCTCTCTCTTGTCTTTACCACTTATGTATAACACTTTACACTTATCGACATAATGTATAACACTTTACACTTATCATTATGTATATATCACTTTACACTTAAGATTATGTATAACAGTATTATCCATGACCAGTATTAACCATGACCAGTATTGTCCATGACCAGTATCATCCATGACCAGTATTAACCATGACCAGTATTGTCCAGGACCAGTATTAACCATGACCAGTATTGTCCATGACCAGTATTGTCCATGACCAGTATTAACCATGACCAGTATTGTCCAGGACCAGTATTAACCATGACCAGTATTAACCATGACCAGTATTGTCCAGGACCAGTATTGTCCATGACCAGTATTATCCATGACCAGTATTGTCCATGACCAGTATTGTCCATGACCAGTATTATCCATGACCAGTATTGTCCATGACCAGTATTATCCATGACCAGTATTAACCATGACCAGTATTGTCCATGACCAGTATTATCCATGACCAGTATTGTCCATGACCAGTATTGTCCATGACCAGCATTAACCATGACCAGTATTAACCATGACCAGTATTAACCATGACCAGTATTGTCCAGGACCAGTATTAACCATGACCAGTATTAACCATGACCAGTATTGTCCAGGACCAGTATTAACCATGACCAGTATTAACCATGACCAGTATTAACCATGACCAGTATTGTCCATGACCAGTATTGTCCAGGACCAGTATTAACCATGACCAGTATTAACCATGACCAGTATTGTCCATGACCAGTATTAACCATGACCAGTATTGTCCATGACCAGTATTAACCATGACCAGTATTGTCCATGACCAGTATCATCCATGACCAGTATTAACCATGACCAGTATTGTCCAGGACCAGTATTAACCATGACCAGTATTAACCATGACCAGTATTGTCCATGACCAGTATTAACCATGACCAGTATTGTCCATGACCAGTATTAACCATGACCAGTATTGTCCAGGACCAGTATTAACCATGACCAGTATTAACCATGACCAGTATTGTCCATGACCAGTATTAACCATGACCAGTATTAACCATGACCAGTATTGTCCAGGACCAGTATTAACCATGACCAGTATTAACCATGACCAGTATTGTCCATGACCAGTATTATCCATGACCAGTATTGTCCATGACCAGTATTAACCATGACCAGTATTAACCATGACCAGTATTGTCCAGGACCAGTATTGTCCATGACCAGTATTGTCCATGACCAGTATTAACCATGACCAGTATTAACCATGACCAGTATTAACCATGACCAGTATTAACCATGACCAGTATTGTCCTATGACAGTATTATCCATGACCAGTATTGTCCAATGACCAGTATATCCATGACAGTATTGTCCATGACCAGTAATAAACCATGACCAGTATTGTCAGGACAGTATTAAACCATGACCAGGTATTAACCATGACAGTATTGTCATGACAGTATTATCAATGACCAGTATCTTCCATGACCAGTTTTAACCTTTATGACCAGTATTAAATGACCGGTATTGTCCAGGATCCAGTATTGTCCATGACCAGTAAGTCCATGACCAGTATTAACCATGACCAGTATTAACCTGGACCAGTAATAACCATGACCAGTATTGATCATGACCAGTATTATTCATGACCTGTATTGTCCATGACCAGTAATAGTCCATATGACAGTATTGTACAGACCAGTATTACATGACCAGTATTAACCTATGACAGTATTGACAAAAGGACCAGTATTAACCATGATCCAGTTTGTCCATGACCAGTATTAACATGACGTATTAACCATGACCAGTATTGACATGACCAGTATTAACCATGACAGTATTTACCATGACCTGTATTAATCATGCCCAGTATTGTCCTTGACAGGTATTATCCATCGACCAGTATTAACCATGACCAGTATTAACCATGACCAGTATTAACCATGACCAGTATTAACCATGACCAGTATTAACCCTATGACCAGTATTATCCATGACCAGTATTAACCATGACCAGTATTAACCATGACCAGTATTGACCATGACCAGTATCATCCATGACCAGTATTAACCATGACCAGTATTGACCATGACCAGTATTGACCATGACCAGTATTGTCCATGACCAGTATTAACCCTATGACCAGAATTATCCATGACCAGTATTATCCATGACCAGTATTGTCCATGACCAGTATTAACCATGACCAGTATTAACCATGACCAGTATTAACCATGACCAGTATTAACCATGACCAGTATTAACCATGACCAGTATTGTCCATGACCAGTATTAACCATGACCAGTATTAACCATGACCAGTATTAAACATGACCAGTATTAACCATGACCAGTATTAACCATGACCAGTATTAACCATGACCAGTATTATCTATGACCAGTATTATCCACATCTTAGCGCAGTTCTTCATGATCAATTTGAGTTTAATGTACACAGGATCAATGATCTCATGATCCACCTGAGCTTAACATGCACAGGGTCAGTGATCTCATGACCAAGCTGAGCTTAATATACACAAGATCAATGACCTCATGATCAACCTGAGCGCAATGTACACAGGATCAATGATTTCATGATCAACCAGAGCTGAATGTACACAGGATGAATGATCTTATGATCAACCTGACCTTGATGTATACAAGATGAATGATCTCATGATCCACCTGAGCTTAATGTACACGGGATCAATGATATCATGATCCACCTGAGCTTAATGTACAGCAGATCAATGATCTCATGATCCACCTGAGCTTAATGTACAGCAGATCAATGATCTCATGATCCACCTGAGCTTAATGTACAGCAGATCAATGATCTCATGATCCACCTGAGCTTAATGTACAGCAGATCAATGATGTCATGATCCACCTGAGCTTAATGTACAGCAGATCAATGATCTCATGATCCACCTGAGCTTAATGTACAGCAGATCAATGATGTCATGATCCACCTGAGCTTAATGTACAGCAGATCAATGATGTCATTATCAATAAGACGAGGATTGTTGACATCTTCTTACATGGCGTCACTCATGTTCGTTTTGGTCACAACTTTATGTACATAATGATTGTTCTTATCCCAGCTGTCCCAGTCTCGGCTGCTCCAGTCCCAGCTGTCCCAGTCTCGGCTGCTCCAGTCCCAGCTGTCCCACTCACAGAGGAAACGACACAACTTTGTGTGACCAAGTTTCATTCCCAGTAAAAGTACCACAACCTTTTAGGTCACCACAGACATTCCACTTAAAGTTCCCATACTTAATGTTATCCACAATAATCTTCATGTTATTATACGACTCCTTCAAGTTAGCTGCGTGAGCCACAGGAACGGAGGGGAACTTCTTTCAAGCTTACTTTTGATGAGTCAATAAACCAGCGCCATCACCTGCATTATATTCGTGGTCAAGTGCCTCCATAACAGAACGAACATCATTGCAAAACACTAGAACATCTTCAAGGGAGAAGTATATTCTCACAACATCGTAGCGATCACGATAAAACCAAACTTATTCTGGATGTTGATGTTACACCAGTTATATTTGTCAGGCAGAAGTGCCGACCATGATCTTTGCCTTCTCTCCAAACCATAGAAATGACATATGACGGTTGTAAACCTTTGGTCCAGGTTGTGAGAAGCCTGATACATGTGACACAACAATTATGGGAACCACATGATCAACCCACTTTACAACCAAAGTAGTGTTCATAACATTTTATAAAGAGGGTTGTGAAAGACCGTTTTTGTGATATGAATGTCAATTCATCGCAGATTAAGCAGAAATAATCCATACAATTTACACAATTTCTGGGCATTATAATGGTGTTCGGTGTACAACACTTAATACACAATGAGTTCTGGCCTACAACTGACAGAGAACTGCTACTCAGGACCACCTGGACTGAGTGTTGTAATGTTCCAACATTTCCAGTCGTGTTTCTGCGGACTCCTGCTGGTAACTCATTTATCTAAGCTTGTGCTTTCATAAAGAAGCTGTTGCACTTCACAAACTATGAAAAAGCTGTTCTTGTTAGACTCTGTTTCAAATGTTGGGTAGAGCACTGGTACATATATACTGTACATAATGATATGTGAGTATGCTGGAACAAACAAACTATGGTCGATAGATAAATTCTGAAAACGTATTCAGTGTGCAGCAAAATTATATTAGAAACAGATATTTTTCTCATGTGATGAAATCTTTATTGACTAGTAAATTATCAACATAATTTATAAAACTTTGCACTCTTGGTATATGATCACATCATCCCGAAAGTGCACTTACGAACTTATCGTGCATAATTTCCCTCGAGGAAATATATATATGTTTCTTGCGTATTCCTGGGAAATTACAGTATATGGAAGGGTATTGAATGAGAGGGTGAAGGCATGTACAGAGCATCAGATTGGGGAAGAGCAGTGTGGTTTCAGAAGTGGTAGAGGATGTGTGGATCAGGTGTTTGCTTTGAAGAATGTATGTCAGAAATACTTAGAAAAGCAAATGGATTTGTATGTAGCATTTATGGATCTGGAGAAGGCATATGATAGAGTTGATAGATATGCTCTGTGGAAGGTACTAAGAATATATGGTGTGGGAGGTAAGTTGCTAGAAACAGTGAAGAGTTTTTATCGAGGATGTAAGGCATGGGTACGTGTAGGAAGAGAGGAAAGTGATTGGTTCTCAGTGAATGTAGGTTTGCGGCAGGGGTGTGTGATGTCTCCATGGTTGTTTAATTTGTTTATGGATGGGATTGTTAGGGAGGTGAATGCAAGAGTTTTGGAAAGAGGGGCAAGTATGCAGTCTGTTGTGGATGAGAGAGCTTGGGAAGTGAGACAGTTGTTGTTCGCTGATGATACAGCGCTGATGGTTGATTCATATGAGAACTACAGAAGCTGGTGACGGAGTTTGGTAAAGTGTGTGAAAGAAGAATGCTGAGAGTAAATGTGAATAAGAGCAAGGTTATTAGGTGCAGTAGGGTTGAGGGGCAAGTCAATTGAGAGGTAAGTTTGAATGGAGAAAAACTGGAGGAAGTGAAGTGTTTTAGCCATCTGGATGTGGATGTGGCAGAGGATGGAACTATGGAAGCGGAAGTGAATCATGGGGTGGGGGAGGGGATGAAAGTTCTGGGGGCGTTGAAAAATGTGTGGAAGTCGAGAACGTTATCTTGGAAAGCGAATATGGGTATGTTTGAAGGAATAGTGGTTCCAACAATTGTATATGGTTGCGAGGCGTGGGCTGTATATAGAGTTGTTCGGAGGAGGGTGGATGTGCTGGAAATGAGATGTTAGAGTACAATATGTGGTGTGAGATGGTTTGATCGAGTAATGTAATGAAAGGGTAAGAGAGATGTGTAGTAAAAAAAGAGTGTGGTTGAGAGAGCAGAAGAGGGTGTTTTGAAATGGTTTGGTCACATGGAGAGAATGAATGAGGAAAGATTGACAAAGAAGATATATATGTCAGAGGTGGAGGGAACGAGGAGAGGTGGGAGACCAAATTCGTGGTGAAAAGATGGAGTGAAAAAGAATTTGAGTGATCGGGGCTGAATATGCAGGAGGGTGAAAGAGGTGCAAGGAATAGGGTGAATTAGAATGATGTGGTATATTAGGGTCGACGTGCTGTCAATGGATTGAACCAGGGCATGTGTAGCGTCTGGGGTAAACCATGGAAAGTTTTGTGGAGCCTGGATGTGGAAATGGAGCTATGGTTTCGGTGCATCATACATGACAGCTAGAGACTGAGTGTGAACGAATGTGACCTTTGTTGTCTTTTCCTAGCGCTACCTCTCGCACATGCGGAGGGAGGGGGCTGTCATTTCATGTGTGGCGGGGTGGCGACGGAAATGAATAAGGGCAAACAACATGAATTATGTACATGTGCATATATTATATGTCTCTCTGTGTATATATATGTATACGTTGAGATGTAGAGGTATGTATATGTGCATGTTCGGACGTGTATGTATATACATGTGTATGTGGGTGGGTTGGGCCATTCTTTCGTTTATTTCCTTACGCTACCTCGCTAACACGGGAGACAGCGACAAAATGTAATAAATAAATGAATATATCTATCTATCTATCTATCTATCTATCTATATCTATATATATATATATATATATATATATATATATATATATATATATATATATATATATATATATATATATTTTTTTTTTTTCTATTTTCCTTTGTCGCTGTCTCCCGCGTTTGCGAGGTAGCGCAAGGAAACAGACGAAAGAAATGGCCCAACCTACCCCCATACACAATGTATACACACACACACACACGTCCACACACGCAAATATACATACCTAATACATCTCAATGTACACATATATATACATACACAGACACATACATATATACCCATGCACACAATTCACACTGTCTGCCCCCATTCACTCCCATCGCCACTTCGCCACACAAGGAATACCATCCCCCTCCCCCCTCATGTGTGCGAGGTAGCACTAGGAAAAGACAACAAAGGCCCCATTCGTTCACACTCAGTCTCTAGCTGCCGCGCAATAATGCCCGAAACCACAGCTCCCTTTCCACATCCAGGCCCCACACTACTTTCCATGGTTTACCCCAGACGCTTCACATGCCCTGATTCAATCCAGTGACAGCACGTCAACCCCGGTATACCACATCGATCCAATTCACTCTATTCCTTGCCCTCCTTTCACCCTCCTGCATGTTCAGGCCCCGATCACACAAAATCTTTTTCACTCCATCTTTCCACCTCCAATTTGGTCTCCCACTTCTCCTCGTTCCCTCCACCTCCGACACATATATCCTCTTGGTCAATCTTTCCTCACTCATTCTCTCCATGTGACCAAACCATTTCAAAACACCCTCTTCTGCTCTCTCAATCACGCTCTTTTTATTTCCACACATCTCTCTTACCCTTACATTACTTACTCGATCAAACCACCTCACACCACACATTGTCCTCAAACATCTCATTTCCAGCACATCCACCCTCCTGCGCACAACTCTATCCATAGCCCACGCCTCGCAACCATGCAACATTGTTGGAACCACTATTCCTTCAAACATACCCATTTTTGCTTTCCGAGATAATGTTCTCGACTTCCACACATTTTTCAAGGCTCCCAGGATTTTCGCCCCCTCCCCCACCCTATGATTCACTTCCGCTTCCATGGTTCCATCCGCTGACAGATCCACTCCCAGATATCTAAAACACTTTACTTCCTCCAGTTTTTCTCCATTCAAACTTACCTCCCAATTGACTTGACCCTCAACCCTACTGTACCTAATAACCTTGCTCTTATTCACATTTACTCTTAACTTTCTTCTTTCACACACTTTTCCAAACTTAGTCACCAGCTTCTGCAGTTTCTCACATGAATCACCCACCAGCGCTGTATCATCAGCGAACAACAACTGACTCACTTCCCAAGCTCTCTCATCTCATATATATATATATATATATATATATATATATATATATATATATATATATATATATATATATATATATATATATATATATATATATATATATATATATTATCCCTGGGGATAGGGGAGAAAGAATACATCCCACGTATTCCCTGCGTGTCGTAGAAGGCGACTAAAAGGGGAGGGAGCGGGGGGGACTGGAAATCCTCCCCTCACGTTTTTTTTCTAATTTTCCAAAAGAAGGAACAGAGAACGAGGCCAGGTGGGGCTATTCCCTCAGAGGCCCAGTCCTCTGTTCTTAACGCTACCTTGCTAACGCGGGAAATGGCGAATAGTTTGAAAGAAAGAAAAGAAATATATATATATATATATATATATATATATATATATTTATCCCACGGGGATAGGGGAGAAAGAATACTTCCCACGTATTTCCTGCGTGTCGTAGAAGGCGACTAAAAGGGAAGGGAGCGTGGGGCTGGAAATCCTCCCCTCTCTTTTTTAATTTTCCAAGGGAAGGAGCAGAGAAGGGGGCCAAGTGAGGATATTCCCTCAAAGGCTCAGTCCTCTCTTCTTAACGCTACCTCGCTAACGCGGGAAATGGTAAATAGTATGAACAATGAACAATATATGTATTTTATTATACTTTGTCGCTGTCTCCGGCGTTAGTGAGGTAGCGCAAGGATACAGACGAAAGAATGGTCTAACCCACCCAAACGCACACGTCTATACATACACGTCCACACATGCAATTATACTTACCTATACGTCTCAACGTATACATATATGTACACACAGAGACATATACATATATACACATGTACAAAATTCATACTGTCTGACCCTATTCATTCCCGTCGCCACCCCGCCACACATGAAAGGACAACCCCCTTCCCCCGCATGTCCGCGAGGTAGCAGTAGGAGAAGACAAGAAAGGCCACACTGGTTCAAACTCAGTCTCTAGTTGTCATTTATAATGCACCGAAACCATAGCTCCCTTTCGACATCCAGGCCCCACAAAACTTTGTATGTTTTACCCAAGACGCTTCACATGCCCTGGTTCAATCCATTGACAGCATTTCGATACCGGTAGTCCACATCGATTCAATTCACTCTATTCCTTGCACGCCTTTCACCCTCCTGCATGTTCAGTCCCCGATCACTCAAAATCTTTTCCACTTCATCTTTCCACCTCCAATTTGGTTTCCCACTTCCTGTTCCCTCCACCTGTGACAAATATATCCTCTTTGTCAATCTTTCCGTGCTCATTCTCTCCATGTGACCACATCATTTCAAAACACCCTCTTCTGCTCTCTCAACCACAGTCTTTTTATTACCACACATCTCTGTTACCCTTTCATTACTTACTCGATCAAACCACCTCACACTACATATTGTCCTCAAACATCTCATTTCCAGCACTTCCAACCTCCTCCGCACAACTCTATCTATAGCCCCATGCCTCGCAACCATATAACATTGTTGGAACCACTATTCCTTCAAACATACCCATTTTTGCTTTCCACACATTTTACTAAACTCAGTCACTAGCTTCTGCAGTTTCTCACCCGAATCAGACTACAGAGCTGTGTCATCAGCGAACAACAACTGCCTCACTTCCCAAGCTCTCTCATCCACAACAGACTGCATATTTGCCCCTCTCTCCAAAACTCTTGCATTCACCTCCCTAACAACCCAATCCATAAACAAATTAAACAACCATGGAGACATCACGCACCCCTACCGTAAACCTACATTCACTGAGAACCAATCACTTTCCTCTCTTCCTACATGTACACATGCCTTACATCCTCGATAAAAACTTTTCACTGCTTCTAACAACTTGCCTCCCACAACAAATATTCTTAAAACCTTCCACAGAGCATCTCTATCAACTCTATCATATACCTTCTCCAGGTGCATAAATGCTGCATACAAATTCATTCGTTTCTCTAAGTATTTCTCACATACATTCTTCAAAGCAAACACCTGATCCACATATCCTCTACCACTTCTGAAACCACACTGCTCTTCCCCAATCTGATGCTCTGTACATGCCTTTCACCCTCCCAATCATTACCCTTCCATATAATTTACCAGGAATACTCAACAAACTTATACCTCTGTAATCTGAGCACTCACTCTTATCTCCTTTGCCTTTGTACAATGGCACTATGCACGCATTCCGCCAATCCTCAGGCACCTCACCATGAGTCATACATACATTAGATAACCTTACCAACCAGTCAACAATACAGTCACCCCCTTTCTAATAAATTCCACTGCAATACAATCCAAACCCTGCTGCCTTGCCGGCTTTCATCTTCCGCAAAGCTTTTACTACTTCTCTGTTCACCAAATCATTTTCCCTAACCCTCTCACTTTGCACACCACCTCGACCAAAACACGCTAAATCTGCCACTCTATCATCAAACACATTCAACAAATCTTCAGAATACTCACTCCATCTCCTTCTCACATCACCAATACTTGTTATCACCTCACAATTATCCCCTTGCACTGAAGTTCCCATTGATTCCCTTGTCTTACGCATTTTATTTACCTCCTTCCAAAACATCTTTTTATTCTACTTAAAATTTAATGATACTCTCTAACCGCAACTCTTATCTGCCCTCTTTTTCACCTCTTCTACCTTTCTCTTGACCTCCTGCCTCTTTTTTTTTTATACATCTCCCATTCATTTGCATCATTTCCATGCAAAAATCGTCCAAACGCCTCTCTCTTCTCTTTCACTAACAATCTTACTTCTTCATCCCACCACTCACTACCCTTTCTAATCTGCTCACCTCCCACGCTTCTCATGCCACAAGCATCTTTTGCGCAAGCCATCACTGCTTCCCTAAATACATCTCATTCCTCCCCCACTCCCCTTATGTTCTTTGTTCTCACCTTTTTCCATTCTGTACTCATTCTTTCTTGGTACTTCCTTGCACAAGTCTCCTTTCCAAGCTCAGTTACTCTGACACCTCTCTTCACCCCAGCATTCTCCCTTCTTTCCTAACAACCTCTACAAATCTTCACCTTTGCCTCCACAAGATAGTAATTAGACATCCCTCTAGTTGCACCTCACAGCACATTAACATCCAAAAGTCTCTCTTTCCAAAACATCCAAGTTCCTTTTCTTAAATATACTACCTATCTCTCCTTTTTTCTCATGTTGGTTACGTCCACACACATTTAAACATCCAAATATGCGCCTTCGAGGAGGATGCGCATTCCCCGCATGAATCCTTCTTTTGTTTTCCCTTTTAGAAAGTTAAAATACAAGGAGGGAAGGGTTTCTAGCCCCCGCTCCCGTCCCATTTATACATACATATATATATATATATATATATATATATATATATATATATATATATATATATATATATATATATATATATATATATATATTTTTTTTTTTTCTTTTTGCTTTGTCGCTGTCTCCCGCGTTTGCGAGGTAGCGCAAGGAAACAGACGAAAGAAGTGGCCCAACCCACCCCCATACACATGTATATACATACACGTCCACACACGCAAATATACATACCTACACAGCTTTCCATGGTTTACCCCAGACGCCTCACATGCCTTGATTCAATCCACTGACAGCAGGTCAACCCCGGTATACCACATCGATCCAATTCACTCTATTCCTTGCCCTCCTTTCACCCTCCTGCATGTTCAGGCCCCGATCACACAAAATCTTTTTCACTCCATCTTTCCACCTCCAATTTGGTCTCCCACTTCTCGTTCCCTCCACCTCCGACACATATATCCTCTTGGTCAATCTTTCCTCACTCATTCTCTCCATGTGCCCAAACCATTTCAAAACACCCTCTTCTGCTCTCTCAACCACGCTCTTTTTATTTCCACACATCTCTCTTACCCTTACGTTACTTACTCGATCAAACCACTTCACACCCACACATTATCCTCAAACATCATATATATATATATATATATATATATATATATATATATATATATATATATATATATATATATATATATATATATATATATATATATATATATACATATATATATATATATATATATATATATATATATATATATATATATATATATATATGTATATATATATATATATATATATATATATATATATATATATATATATATATATATATATATATATACATATATATATATATATATATATATATATATATATATATATATATATATATATATATATATATATATATATATATATGTATATATATATATATATATATATATATATATATATATATATATATATATATATATATATATATATATATATATATATATATATACATATATATATATATATATATATATATATATATATATATATATATATATATATATATATATGTATATATATATATATATATATATATATATATATATATATATATATATATATATATATATATATATATATATATATATATATATATATATATATATATATATATATATATATATATATATATATATATATATATATATATATATATATATATATATATATATATATATATACATATATATATATATATATATATGTATATATATATATATATATGTATATATATATATATATATATATATATATATATATATATATATATATATATATATATATATATATATATATATATTTAGTGTCCTAGCTTCGTCTCTTCGATGTATATCAACTGAGTGTTATATTTCTCTCTTGTGTCTCCCTTGATGATGTGATTATTACACGAAAGTGCACTTGGGAACTTTCGTGTTTCATTTTCCCCGTGGACTCATAGGAATATCTTGATCAAGCGCAAAATTGTGATCCTTTCCAATATATATAGGGGAGAAAGAATACTTCCCACGTATTCCCTGCGTGTCGTAGAAGGCGACTAAAAGGGGAGGGAGCGGGTGGCTGGAAATCCTCCCCTCTCGTTTTTTTTTTTTTTTTTGATTTTCCAAAGGAGGGAACAGAGAGGGGGGCCAGGTGAGGATGTTCCCTCTAAGGCCCAGTCCTCTGTTCTTAACGCTACCTCGCTGATGCGGGAGATGGCGAATAGTATGAAAGAAAGAAAAGAATATATATATATTATTTTTTGCTTTGTAGCTGTCTCCCGCGTTAGCGAGGTAGCGCAAGGAAACAGACGAAAGAATGGCCCAACCCGCCCACATACACAAGTATATACATACACGTCCACACACGCAAGTATACATACCTATACATCTCAGTGTACACATATACATACACACACAGACATATACATATATACACATGTACATAATTCATACTGTCTGCCTTTATTTGTTCACATCGCCACCTCGCCACACATGGAATCACAACCCCCTCCCCCCTGATGTGTGCGAGGTAGCGCTCGGAAAAGACACCAAAGGTCCCATTCGTTCACACTCAGTCTCTAGCTGTCATGTAATAATGCATTCAATGCATTGACAGCACGTCGACCCCGGTATGCCACATCGTTCTAATTCACTCTATTCCTTGCACGCCTTTCACCCCCCTGCATGTTCAGGCCTCGATCACTCAAAATCTTTTTCACTCCATCTTTCCACCTAAAATTTGGTCTCCCACTTCTCCTCGTTCCCTCCACCTCTGACACATATATCCTCTTTGTCAATCTTTCCTCACTCATTCTCTCCATGTGACCAAACCATTTCAAAACACCCTCTGCTGCTCTCTTAACCACACTCTTTTTATTTCCACACATCAATCTTACCCTTACGTTACTTACTCGATCAAACCATCGCCTCGCAACAATACAACATTGTTGGAACCACTATTCCTTCAAACATACCCATTTTTGCTTTCCGAGATAATTTTCTCGACTTCCAAACATTCTTCAAGGCTCCCAGAATTTTTGCCCCCTCACCCACCCAATGATTCACTTCCGCTTCCATGGTTCCATCCGCTGCCAGATCCACTCCCAGATATCTAAAGCACTTTACTTCCTCCAGTTCTTCTCCATTCAAAGTTACCTCCCAGTTGACCTCCAGTTGACTTGACCCTCAACCCTACTGTACCTAATAACCTTGCTCTTATTCACATTTACTATTAACTTTCTTCTTTCACACACTTTACCAAACTCAGTCACCAGCTTCTGCAGTTTCTCACATAAATCATCCACCAGCGCTGTATCATCAGCGGACAACAACTGACTCACTTCCCAAGCTCTCTCATCCACAACAGACTGCATACTTGCCCCTCTTTCCAAAACTCTTGCATTCACCTCCCTAACAACCCCATCCATAAAGAAATTAAACAACCATGGAGACATCACACACCCCTGCCGCAAACCTACATTCACTGAGAACCAATCACTTTCCTCTCTTCCTACACGTACACATGCCTTACATCCTCGATAAAAAACTTTTCACTGCTTCTAACAACTTGCCTCCCACACCATATATTCTTAAAACCTTCCACAGAGCATCTCTATCAACTCTATCATATGCCTTCTCCAGATCCATAAATGCTATATATAAATCCATTTGCTTTTCTAAGTGTTTCTCACATACATTCTTCAAAGCAAACACCTGATCCACACATCCTCTACCACTTGTGAAACCATACTGCTCTTCCCCAATCTGATGCTCTGTACATGCCTTCACCCTCTCAATCAATACCCTCCGATATAATTTACCAGGAATACTCAACAAACATATACCTCTGTAATTTGAGCACTCACTCTTATCCCCTTTGCCTTTGTACAATGGCACTATGCAAGCATTCCGCCAATCCTCAGGCACCTCGCTATGAATCATACATACATTGAATAAGCTTACCAATCAGTCAACAATACAGTCACCCCCTTTGTTTAATAAATTCCACTAGCAGTACCATCCAAACCTGCTGCCTTGCCGGCTTTCATCTTCCGTAAAGCTTTTACTACCTCTTCTCTATTTACCAAATCACTTTCCCTAACCTTCTCAATTTGCATACCACCTCGACCAAAACACCCTATATCTGCCACTCGATCATCAAACACATTCAACAAACCTTCAAAATACTCACTTCATCTCCTTCTCACATCACCACTACTTGTTATCACCTCCCCATTAGCCCCCTTCACTGAAGTTCCCTTTTGCTCCCTTGTCTTACGCACTTTATTTACCTCCCTCCAAAACATCTTTTTATTCTCCCTGAAATTTAATGATAATCTCTCACCCCAACTTCCATTTGTCCTCTTTTTCACCTCTTGCACCTTTCTCTTGACCTCCTGCCTCTTTCTTTTATACCTCTCCCACTCATTTGCATTTTTTTCCCTGCAAAAATCGTCCAAATGCCTCTCTCTTCTCTTTCACTAATAATCTTACTTCTTCATCCCACCACTCACTACCCTTTCTAATCAACCCACCTCCCACTCTTCTCATGCCACAAGCATCTTTTGCGCAAGCCATCACTGCTTCCCTAAATACATCCCATTCCTCCCCCACTCCCCTTACCTCCTTTGTTGTCACCTTTTTCCATTCTGTACTCAGTTTCTCCTGGTACTTCCTCACACAAGTCTCCTTCCCAAGCTCACTTACTCTCACCACCCTCTTCACCCCAACATTCACTCTTCTTTTCTGAAAACCCGTACAAATCTTCACCTTAGCCTCCACAAGATAATGATCAGACATCCCTCCAGTTGTACCTCTCAGCACATTAACATCCAAAAGTCTCTCTTTCGCGCGCCTGTCAATTAACACGTAATCCAATAACGCTCTCTGGCCATCTCTCCTACTTACATAAGTATACTTATGTATATCTCGCTTTTTAAACCAGGTATTCCCAATCACCAGTCCTTTTTCAGCACATAAATCTACAAGCTCTTCACCATTTCCATTTACAACACTGAACACCCCATATATACCAATTATTCCCTCAACTGCCACATTACTCACCTTTGCATTCAAATCACCCATCACTATAACCCGGTCTCGTGCATCAAAACCACTAACACACTCATTCAGCTGCTCCCAAAACACTTGCCTCTCATGATCTTTCTTCTCATGCCCAGGTGCATATGCACCAATAAATACCCATCTCTCTCCATCAACTTTCAGTTTTATCCATATTAATCGAGAATTTACTTTCTTACATTCTATCACATACTCCCACAACTCCTGTTTCAGGAGTACTGCTACTCCTTCCCTTGCTCTCGTCCTCTCACTAACCCCTGACTTTACTCCCAAGACATTCCCAAACCACTCTTCCTCTTTACCCTTGAGCTTCGTTTCACTCAGAGCCAAAACATCCAGGTTCCTTTCCTCAAACATACTACCTATCTCTCCTTTTTTCACATCTTGGTTACATCTGCACACATTTAGACACCCTAGTCTAAGCCTTCGAGGAGGATGAGCACTCCCCGCGTGACTCCTTCTTCTGTTTCCCATTTTAGAAAGTCAAAAAATACAAGGAGGGGAGGATTTCTGGCCCCCCGCTCCCGTCCCCTCTAGTCGCCTTTCTACGACACGCGAGGAATGCGTGGGAAGTATTCTTTCACCCCTATCCCTAGGGATAATATATATATATATACACATATATATACATACACATACATACGCACATATACACACACACACACACACACATATATACATATATAAACATATGAAAAATGTAAGAAACAATTTAGAAAACTGAAACTTCTAGCTTGAAATGAAATGAAAAAATGAATGTCACATAATGGTTCAACCTCTGGCTATGGAAAAGGGAAATGTATAATTTTTTACACAAACGTCAATAGTAGTTCTCATCAATTTAACCACTGTATCAATAAGCTTCAATGTCTAAGCTACATTTTTTTCAATTTCACTATTTTCTTGTCAAAGCACCATGTATGAAAACTATCACTCCAGTAACACAACTATAAACATTTACTTCCCCTTTAAAAAAGTTCTGGGGAAGTCTGTCTCGATACACTGCAGGACACTCTACCACCTGGCGAGGTTTGTGTTGCAATGGTTCTTGATTCACAAACGTAGTAGCATCACTGGTGGGCGGAAGAACATTCTCCAACGCACGCACGGGCCGCCTGGGATCAAACCCGCACAAGTTCGAATCCTGAGCAATAGCATGAGCACAACTGAGACCTGCCAACTCCATCAGCTGATCAAAACTGAACTGATAAATAAAATATATATATATATATATATATATATATATATATATATATATATATATATATATAAAATATATATATATAGATATATACATATATATTTTTTTTGTCGCTGTCTCCCGCGTTTGCGAGGTAGCGCAAGGAAACAGACGAAAGAAATGACCCAACCCACCCACATACACATGTATATACATACGTCCACACACGCAAATATACATGCCTACACAGCTTTCCATGGTTTACCCCAGACGCTTCACATGCCTTGATTCAATCCACTGACAGCACGTCAACCCCGGTATACCACATCGCTCCAATTCACTCTATTCCTTGCCCTCCTTTCACCCTCCTGCATGTTCAGGCCCCGATCACACAAAATCTTTTTCACTCCATCTTTCCACCTCCAATTTGGTCTCCCTCTTCTCCTCTTTCCCTCCACCTCCGACACATATATCCTCTTGGTCAATCTTTCCTCACTCATTCTCTCCATGTGCCGAAACCATTTCAAAACACCCTCTTCTGCTCTCTCAACCACGCTCTTTTTATTTCCACATATCTCTCTTACCCTTACGTTACTTACTCGATCAAACCACCTCACACCACACATTGTCCTCAAACATCTCATTTCCAGCATATCCATCCTCCTGCGCACAACTCTATCCATAGCCCATGCCTGGCAACCATACAACATTGTTGGAACCACTATTCCTTCAAGCATACCCATTTTTGCTTTCCGAGATAATGTTCCCGACTTCCACACATTCTTCAAGGCTCCCAGAATTTTCGCCCCCTCCCCCACCCTATGATCCACTTCCGCTTCCATGGTTCCATCCGCTGCCAGATCCACTCCCAGATATCTAAAACACTTCACTTCCTCCAGTTTTTCTCCACTCAAACTCACCTCCCAATTGACTTGACCCTCAACCCTACTGTACCTAATAACCTTGCTCTTATTCACATTTACTCTTAACTTTCTTCTTTCACACACTTTACCAAACTCAGTCACCAGCTTCTGCAGTTTCTCACATGAATCAGCCACCAGCGCTGTATCATCAGCGAACAACAACTGACTCACTTCCCAAGCTCTCTCATCCCCAACAGACTTCATACTTGCCCCTCTTTCCAAAACTCTTGCATTCACCTCCCTAACAACCCCATCCATAAACAAATTAAACAACCATGGAGACATCACACACCCCTGCCGCAAACCTACATTCACTGAGAAAAAATCACTTTCCTCTCTTCCTACACGTACACATGCCTTACATCCTCGATAAAAACTTTTCACTGCTTCTAACAACTTGCCTCCCACACCAAATATTCTTAATACCTTCCACAGAGCATCTCTATCAACTCTATCATATGCCTTCTCCAGATCCATAAATGCTACATACAAATCCATTTGCTTTTCTAAGTATTTCTCACATACATTCTTCAAAGCAAACACCTGATCAACACATCCTCTACCACTTTTGAAACCACACTGCTCTTCCCCAATCTGATGCTCTGTACGTGCCTTCACCCTCTCAATCAATACCCTCCCATATAATTTACCAGGAATACTCAACAAACTTATACCTCTGTAATTTGAGCACTCACTCTTATCCCCTTTGCCTTTGTACATATATATATATATATATATATATATATGTATATATATATATATATATATATATATATATATATATATATATATATATATATATATATATATATATATATACATATATATATATATATATATATATATATATATATATATATATATATATATATATATATATGTATATATATATATATATATATATATATATATATATATATATATATATATATATATATATATATATATATATATATATATATATATATAAATTTATTAAAAAAGGGGGTGACTGTATTGTTGACTGGTTGGTAAGGTTATTTAATTTATGTATGACTCATGGTGAGGTGCCTGAGGATTGGCGGAATGCGTGCATAGTGCCATTGTGCAAAGGCAAAGGGGATAAGAGTGAATGCTCAAATTACAGAGGTATAAGTTTGTTGAGTATTCCTGGTAAATTATATGGGAGGGTATTGATTGAGAGGGTGAAGGCATGTACAGAGCATCAGATTGGGGAAGAACAGTGTGGTTTCAGAAGTGGTAGAGGATGTGTGGATCAGGTGTTTGCTTTGAAGAATGTATGTGAGAAATACTTAGAAAAGCAAATGGATTTGTATGTAGCATTTATGGATCTGGAGAAGGCATATGATAGAGTTGATAGAGATGCTCTGTGGAAGGTATTAAGAATATATGGTGTGGGAGGCAAGTTGTTAGAAGCAGTGAAAAGTTTTTATCGAGGATGTAAGGCATGTGTACGTGTAGGAAGAGAGGAAAGTGATTGGTTCTCAGTGAATGTAGGTTTGCGGCAGGGGTGTGTGATGTCTCCATGGTTGTTTAATTTGTTTATGGATGGGGTTGTTAGGGAGGTAAATGCAAGAGTTTTGGAAAGAGGGGCAAGTATGAAGTCTGTTGGGGATGAGAGAGCTTGGGAAGTGAGTCAGTTGTTGTTCGCTGATGATACAGCGCTGGTGGCGGATTCATGTGAGAAACTGCAGAAGCTGGTGACTGAGTTTGGTAAAGTGTGTGGAAGAAGAAAGTTAAGAGTAAATGTGAATAAGAGCAAGGTTATTAGGTACAGTAGGGTTGAGGGTCAAGTCAATTGGGAGGTGAGTTTGAATGGAGAAAAACTGGAGGAAGTGAAGTGTTTTAGATATCTGGGAGTGGATCTGGCAGCGGATGGAACCATGGAAGCGGAAGTGGATCATAGGGTGGGGGAGGGGGCGAAAATTCTGGGGGCCTTGAAGAATGTGTGGAAGTCGAGAACATTATCTCGGAAAGCAAAAATGGGTATGTTTGAAGGAATAGTGGTTCCAACAATGTTGTATGGTTGCGAGGCGTGGGCTATGGATAGAGTTGTGCGCAGGAGGATGGATGTGCTGGAAATGAGATGTTTGAGGACAATGTGTGGTGTGAGGTGGTTTGATCGAGTGAGTAACGTAAGGGTAAGAGAGATGTGTGGAGATAAAAAGAGCGTGGTTGAGAGAGCAGAAGAGGGTGTTTTGAAGTGGTTTGGGCACATGGAGAGAATAAGTGAGGAAAGATTGACCAAGAGGATATATGTGTCGGAGGTGGAGGGAACGAGGAGAAGAGGGAGACCAAATTGGAGGTGGAAAGATGGAGTGAAAAAGATTTTGTGTGATCGGGGCCTGACCATGCAGGAGGGTGAAAGGAGGGCAAGGAATAGAGTGAATTGGAGCGATGTGGTATACCGGGGTTGACGTGCTGTCAGTGGATTCAATCAAGGCATGTGAAGCGTCTGGGGTAAACCATGGAAAGCTGTGTAGGTATGTATATTTGCGTGTGTGGACGTATGTATATTCATGTGTATGGGGTGGGTTGGGCCATTTCTTTCGTCTGTTTCCTTGCGCTACCTCGCAAACGCGGGAGACAGCGACAAAGTATAAAAAAAAAAAAAAAAATATATATATATATATATATATATATATATATATATATATATATATATATATATATATATATATATATATATATATATATATATATATATATATATATATATATATATATATATATACATACATATATATATATATATATATATATATATATATATATATATATATATATATATATGTATATATATGTATATATATATATATATATATATATATATATATATATATAAATATATATATATATATATATATATATATATATATATATATATATATATATATATATATATATATATATATATATATATATATATATATATATACACAAAAGGATTTGTATGTAGCATTTATTGATCTGGAGAAGGCATATGATAGAGTTGATAGAGATCCTCTGTGGAAGGTACTAAGAATATATGGTGTGGGAGGCAAGTTGTTAGAAGCAGTGAAAAGTTTTTATCGAGGATGTAAGGCAGGTGTACGTGTAGGAAGAAAGGAAAGTGATTGGTTCTCAGTGAATGTAGGTTTGCGGCAGGGGTGTGTGATGTCTACATGGTTGTTTAATTTGTTTATGGATGGGGTTGTTAGGGAGGTGAATGCAAGAGTTTTGGAAAGTAGGGCAAGTATGAAGTCTGTTGGGGATGAGAGAACTTGGGAAGTGAGTCAGTTGTTGTTCGCTGATGATACAGCGCTGGTGGCTGATTCATGTGAGAAACTGCAGAAGCTGGTGACTGAGTTTGGTAAAGTGTGTGAAAGAAGAAAGTTAAGAGTAAATGTGAATAAGAGCAAGGTTATTAGGTACAGTAGGGTTGAGGGTCAAGTCAATTGGGAGGTAAGTTTGAATGGAGAAAAAATGGAGGAAGTAAAGTGTTTTAGATATCTGGGAGTGGATCTGGCAGCGGATGGAACCATGGAAGCAGAAGTGGATCATAGGGTGGGGGAGGGGGCGAAAATCCTGGGAGCCTTGAAGAATGTGTGGAAGTCGAGAACATTATCCCGGAAAGCAAAAATGGGTATGTTTGAAGGAATAGTGGTTCCAACAAAGTTGTATGGTTGCGAGGCGTGGGCTATGGATAGAGTTGTGCGCAGGAGGATGGATGTGCTGGAAATGAGATGTTTGAGGACAATGTGTGGTGTAAGGTGGTTTGATCGAGTAAGTAACGTAAGGGTAAGAGAGATGTGTGGAAATAAAAAGAGCGTGGTTGAGAGAGCAGAAGAGGGTGTTTTGAAATGGTTTGGGCACATGGAGAGAATGAGTGAGGAAAGATTGACCAAGAGGATATATGTGTCGGAGGTGGAGGGAACGAGAAGTGGGAGACCAAATTGGAGGTGGAAAGATGGAGTGAAAAAGATTTTGTGTGATCGGGGCCTGAACATGCAGGAGGGTGAAAGGAGGGTAAGGAATAGAGTGAATTGGATCGATGTGGTATACCGGGGTTGACGTGCTGTCAGTGGATTGAATCAAGGCATGTGAAGCGTCTGGGGTAAACCATGGAAAGCTGTGTAGGTATGTATATTTACGTGTGTGGACGTATGTATATACATGTGTATGGGGGTGGGTTGAGCCATGTCTTTCATCTGTTTGCTTGTGCTACCTCGCAAACGCGGGAGACAGCGACAAAACAAGAAAAAAGAAAAAAAAAAAATATATATATATATATATATATATATATATATATATATATATATATATATATATATATATATATATATATATATATATGTATATATATATATATATATATATATACATATATATATATATATATATATATATATATATATATATATATATATATATATATATATATATATATATATATATATATATATATATATATATATATATATATCCCTGGGGATAGGGGAGAAAGAATACTTCCCACGTATTCCCTGCGTGTCGTAGAAGGCGACTAAAAGGGGAGGGAGCGGGGGTCTGGAAATCCTCCCCTCTCAATTTTTTTAATTTTCCAAAAGAAGGAACAGAGAAGGGGTCAGGTGAGGATATTCCCTCAGTGGCCCAGTTCTCTGTTCTTAACGCTACCTCGCTAAAGCGGGAAATGGCGAATAGTTTGAAAAAAAAAAAAAATATATATATATATATATATATATATATATATATATATATATATATATATATATATATATATATATATATATATAAGTTTGTTGAGTATTCCTGTTAAATTATATGGGAGGGTATTGATTGAGAGGGTGAAGGCATGTACAGAGCATCAGATTGGGGAAGAGCAGTGTGGTTTCAGAAGTGGTAGAGGATGTGTGGATCAGGTGTTTGCTTTGAAGAATATATGTGAGAAATACTTAGAAAAGCAAATGTATTTGTATGTAGCATTTATGGATCTGGAGAAGGCATATGATAGAGTTGATAGAGATGCTCTGTGGAAGGTACTAAGAATATATGGTGTGGGAGGCAAGTTGTTAGAAGCAGTGAAAAGTTTTTATCGAGGATGTAAGGCATGTGTACGTGTAGGAAGAGAGGAAAGTGATTGGTTCTCAGTGAATGTAGGTTTGCGGCAGGGGTGTGTGATGTCTCCATGGTTGTTTAATTTGTTTATGGATGGGGTTGTTAGGGAGGTAAATGCAAGAGTCTTGGAAAGAGGGGCAAGTATGAAGTCTGTTGGGGATGAGAGAGCTTGGGAAGTGAGTCAGTTGTTGTTCGCTGATGATACAGCGCTGGTGGCGGATTCATGTGAGAAACTGCAGAAGCTGGTAACGGAGTTTGGTAAAGTGTGTGGAAGAAGAAAGTTAAGAGTAAATGTGAATAAGACCAAGGTTATTAGGTACAGTAGGGTTGAGGGTCAAGTCAATTGGGAGGTGAGTTTGAATGGAGAAAAACTGGAGGAAGTGAAGTGTTTTAGATATCTGGGAGTGGATCTGGCAGCGGATGGAACCATGGAAGCGGAAGTGGATCATAGGGTGGGGGAGGGGGCGAAAATTTTGGGAGCCTTGAAAAATGTGTGGAAGTCGAGAACATTATCCCGGAAAGCAAAAATGGGTATGTTTGAAGGAATAGTAGTTCCAACAATGTTGTATGGTTGCGAGGCGTGGGCTATGGATAGAGTTGTGCGCAGGAGGATGGATGTGCTGGAAATGAGATGTTTGAGGACAATGTGTGGTGTGAGGTGGTTTGATCGAGTAAGTAACGTAAGGGTAAGAGAGATGTGTGGAAATAAAAAGAGCGTGGTTGAGAGAGCAGAAGAGGGTGTTTTGAAATGGTTCGGGCACATGGAGAGAATGAGTGAGGAAAGATTGACCAAGAGGATGTATGTGTTGGAGGTGGAGGGAACGAGGAGAAGAGGGAGACCAAATTGGAGGTGGAAAGATGGAGTGAAAAGGATTTTGTGTGATCGGGGCCTGAACATGCAGGAGGGTGAAAGGAGGGCAAGGAATAGAGTGAATTGGAGCGATGTGGTATACAGGGGTTGACGTGCTGTCAGTGGATTGAATCAAGGCATGTGAAGCGTCCGGGGTAAACCAAGGAAAGCTGTGTAGGTATGTATATTTGCGTGTGTGGACGTGTGTATGTACATGTGTATGGGGGGGGTTGGGCCATTTCTTTCGTCTGTTTCCTTGCGCTACCTCGCAAACGCGGGAGACAGCGACAAAGTATAAAAAAAAAAAAAAATATATATATATATATATATATATATATATATATATATATTTTTTATATATATACATATATATATATATATATATATATATATATATATATATATATATATATATATATATATATATATATATATATATATATATATATATATATTTTTTTTTTTTTTTTTTTTTTTGCTTTGTCGCTGTCTCCCGTGTTTGCGAGGTAGCGCAAGGAAACAGAAATGAATTCCTTAACCCATTCACTGCGACTTGCTGTAAATATAAAGCTACTTTGTGTATGGAAGAATTTCAGTAAATCAAATGGATACCTGTATCATATTTTGACTTCACAGATTGGTGGTGTACTTATCCCTGAGTAGCAAAAAATATAATATTCCATTAGCTCGTCTTTCATGTTGAAGGTCAAAGTTTGCTTGTGTTTGAGGGGAAATACCCATTATCTGTGCCAGATGCATGAGTGTTTTTGTGTGTTCCCTTTCCACACACTTTTTCTTTCTCATTCATTACACTAATGCATTTTTTAGTGTTTGCATTAGCACATAGATTTGTCAGTATCTGTCTTTTGCGAATACATTTTACCATTGATATGTACTGAAACTCAAATGATGCAGGAACCTTTCTGGGAAAGATGTTTCAGCCTGCAGTTTCTTTTACAGGGACCTCTCAATTTACATGTTACATTCTTCAAAATGGTCAAATAAATCGAAACCTGAAATTCAATTTATGTAAGGAATGGAGATTTTGGGATTTCATTTGTCATAATGTAGTGCCGATTATTAAGCTAGCTGAAAACTACAGTATACACATTTTTAAATTGCTAGCTTATTTTCATATACACATATATGTTAATATATTTGCCTATACTAGTAAGTGAAAATTATTGCAGAACTATTGTTCTCGCAGTTTATTGTCAGTCTTAAATATATAGTCACCCTCATTGAGATCACAGTTTACCTTTGTCATGCGAGGAGTAAATTATTGCAGAACTATTGCAGGTTATTAATCTTATATATATATAATATATACATATATATATTTCATTTCAAGCTAGAAGTTTCAGTTTTCTAAATTGTTTCTTACATTTTCATATGTATATATATGTATGTGTGTGTGTGTGTGTGTATATGTGCGTATGTATGTGTATGTATATATATGTGTATATGTATATATATATATATATATTATCCCTGGGGATAGGGGTGAAAGAATACTTCCCACGTATTCCTCGCGTGTCGTAGAAAGCGACTAGAGGGGACGGGAGCGGGGGGCCAGAAATCCTCCCCTCCTTGTATTAACTTTCTAAAATGGGAAACAGAAGAAGGAGTCACGCGGGGAGTGCTCATCCTCCTCGAAGGCTCAGAGTGGGGTGCCTAAATGTGTGTGGATGTAACCAAGATGTGAAAAAAGGAGAGATAGGTAGTATGTTTGAGGAAAGGAACCTGGATGTTTTGGCTCTAAGTGAAACGAAGCTCAAGGGTAAAGGGGAAGAGTGGTTTGGGAATGTCTTGGGAGTAAAGTCAGGGGTTAGTGAGAAGACAAGAGCAAGGGAAGGAGTAGCAGTACTCCTGAAACAGGAGTTGTGGGAGTATGTGATAGAGTGTAAGAAAGCAAATTCTCGATTAATATGGGTAAAACTGAAAATTGATGGAGAGAGGTGGGTGATTATTGGTGCATATGCACCTGGGCATGAGAAGAAAGATCATGAGAGGCAAGTGTTTTGGGAGCAGCTGAATGAGTGTGTTAGTGGTTTTGATGCACGAGACCTGGTTATAGTGATGGGTGATTTGAATGCAAAGGTGAGTAATGTGGCAGTTGAGGGAATAATTGGTATATATGGGGTGTTCAGTGTTGTAAATGGAAATGGTGAAGAGCTTGTAGATTTATGTGCTGAAAAAGGACTGATGATTGGGAATACCTGGTTTAAAAAGCGAGATATACATAAGTATACTTATGTAAGTAGGAGAGATGGCCAGAGAGCGTTATTGGATTACGTGTTAATTGACAGGCGTGCGAAAGAGAGACTTTTGGATGTTAATGTGCTGAGAGGTGCAACTGGAGCGATGTCTGATCATTATCTTGTGGAGGCTAAGGTGAAGATTTGTATGGGTTTTCAGAAAAGAAGAGTGAATGTTGGGGTGAAGAGAGTGGTGAGAGTAAGTGAGCTTGGGAAGGAGACCTGAGTGAGGAAGTACCACGAGAGACTGAGTACAAAATGGAAAAAGGTGAGAACAATGGAAGTAAGGGGAGTGGGGGAGGAATGGGATGCATTTAGGGAATCAGTGATGGATTGCGCAAAAGATGCTTGTGGCATGAGAAGAGTGGGAGGTGGGTTGATTAGAAAGGGTAGTGAGTGGTGGGATGAAGAAGTAAGAGTATTAGTGAAAGAGAAGAGAGAGGCATTTGGACGATTTTTGCAGGGAAAAAATGCAATTGAGTGGGAGATGTATAAAAGAAAGAGACAGAAGGTCAAGAGAAAGGTGCAAGAGGTGAAAAAAAGGGCAAATGAGAGTTGGGGTGAGAGAGTATCATTAAATTTTAGGGAGAATAAAAAGATGTTCTGGAAGGAGGTAAATAAAGTGCGTAAGACAAGGGAGCAAATGGGAACTTCAGTGAAGGGCGCAAATGGGGAGGTGATAACAAGTAGTGGTGATGTGAGAAGGAGATGGAGTGAGTATTTTGAAGGTTTGTTGAATGTGTTTGATGATAGAGTGGCAGATATAGGGTGTTTTGGTCGAGGTGGTGTGCAAAGTGAGAGGGTTAGGGAAAAGGATTTGGTAAACAGAGAATAGGTAGTGAAAGCTTTGCGGAAGATGAAAGCCGGCAAGGCAGCAGGTTTGGATGGTATTGTAGTGGAATTTATTAAAAAAGGGGGTGACTGTATTGTTGACTGGTTGGTATGGTTATTTAATGTATGTATGACTCATGGTGAGGTGCCTGAGGATTGGCGGAATGCGTGCATAGTGCCATTGTACAAAGGCAAAGGGGATAAGAGTGAGTGCTCAAATTACAGAGGTATAAGCTTGTTGAGTATTCCTGGTAAATTATATGAGAGGGTATTGATTGAGAGGGTGAAGGCATGTACAGAGCATCAGATTGGGGAAGAGCAGTGTGGTTTCAGAAGTGGTAGAGGATGTGTGGATCAGGTGTTTGCTTTGAAGAATGTATGTGAGAAATACTTAGAAAAGCAAATGGATTTGTATGTAGCATTTATGGATCTGGAGAAGGCATATGATAGAGTTGATAGAGATGCTCTGTGGAAGGTATTAAGAATATATGGTGTGGGAGGCAAGTTGTTAGAAGCAGTGAAAAGTTTTTATCGAGGATGTAAGGCATGTGTACGTGTAGGAAGAGAGGAAAGTGATTGGTTCTCAGTGAATGTAGGTTTGCGGCAGGGGTGTGTGATGTCTCCATGGTTGTTTAATTTGTTTATGGATGGGGTTGTTAGGGAGGTAAATGCAAGAGTCTTGGAAAGAGGGGCAAGTATGAAGTCTGTTGGGGATGAGAGAGCTTGGGAAGTGAGTCAGTTGTTGTTCGCTGATGATACAGCGCTGGTGGCGGATTCATGTGAGAAACTGCAGAAGCTGGTGACGGAGTTTGGTAAAGTGTGTGGAAGAAGAAAGTTAAGAGTAAATGTGAATAAGAGCAAGGTTATTAGGTACAGTAGGGTTGAGGGTCAAGTCAATTGGGAGGTGAGTTTGAATGGAGAAAAACTGGAGGAAG
>NC_092266.1:6146386-6183529 GCF_036320965.1 Panulirus ornatus
AGGAAGTAAAGCGTTTTAGATATCTGGGAGTGGACTTAGTAACGGATGGAACCATGGAAGCGGAAGTGAGTCACAGGGTGGGAGAGGGAGCGATGGTTCTGGGAGCGGTGAAGAATGTGTGGAAGGAAAATTATCTCAGAGAGCAAAAATGGGTATGTTTGAAGAAATAATAGTTCCAACAATGTTATATGGTTGCGAAGCGTGTCCTATAAATAGGGTTGTGTGGAGAAGGGTGGATGTGTTGGAAATAAAAGTTTGAGAACAGTATGTGGTGTGAGGTGGTTTGATCGAGTAAATAATGTAAGGGTGAGAAAGATGTGTGGAAATAAAAAGAGTGTGGTTGAGAGAGCGAAAGAGGGTAAGTTCAAATGTTTTGGACATATGGAGAATATGAGTGAGGAAAAATTGACACAAAGGATATATGTGTCAGAGGTGGAGGGAACAAGGAGAAGCGGGACACCAAATTGGAGGTGGAAGGATGGAGTGAAAAAGATTTTGAACACCGATATCACAGCTCCCTATCCACAACCAGGCCCCACAGACCTTTCCATAGTTTATCCCAGACGTTTCACATGCCCTGGCTCACTCTATTGACAGCACGTCGATCCCGGTATACCACATCGCTCCAATTCACTCTTTTTATTGCACGTCTCTCATCCTCCTGTATGTTTAAGCTCCGATAACTCAAAATGTTTTTAATTCCATCCTTCCACTTCCAATTTGGTCTCCCGATTCTCCTTGTTGATTTCACCTCTGACACATATATCCCCCATGGCAATCTTTCCTCACTCATTCTCTCCATGTGCCCAAACCATTTCAATACACCCTCTTCTACTCTTTCAGCCATCCTCTTTTTATTACCACACATCTCTCTTACCCTTTCATTACTTACTCGATCAAACCACCTCACACCACATATTGTCCTCAAACATTTCATTTCCAACACATCCACCCTCCTCCGCACAACCCCTATCTATAGCCCACGCCTCGTAACCATATAACATCGCTGGAACCACTATTCCTTCAAACATACCCGTTTTTGCTCTCAAAGATAATGTTCTCGCCTTCCACACATTCTTCAACGCTCCCAGAACCTTCGCCCCCTCCCCCACCCTGTGACTCACTTCCGCTTCCATCTTTCCATTCCCGGCCAAGTCCACTCCAAGATATCTAAAATACTTTACTTCCTCCAGTCACTTTCCATTCAAACTTACCTCCAAGTTAACTTGTCCCTCAACCCTGATGTACCTAATAACTTTGCTCTTATTCACATTTGCTCTCAGCTTTATTCTTTCACACACTTTACCAAACAGTCACCAACTTCTGCAGTTTCTCACTTGAATCAGCCACCATTGATGCATCATCAGCGAACAACTGACATGCTTCCCAAGCTCTCTCATCCACAACATACTGCATACTTGCCCCTCTCTGCAAAATTCCTGGATTCACCTTCCTGACAACCCCATCCATAAACAAATAAATCAACCATGGAGAAATCACGCACCTCTGCTGCTGACCGACATTCTCTGAGAACCAATTACTGTTTTCTCTTCTTACTCGCACTCATGCATTTCATCAATCCTCAAGGCATTCACCACCTATTCTAGCTATACCATAGCACTGCCCCTAACTCTAACTTTGCATGCCACCCTGACCAAAACACCCTTCATCCGCCACTCTCTCATCACACACAATTAACACTCTTTGAAAATTCTCGCTTCATCAGTTTTCCTCACTTCATCACTTCCTGTTATCACTTGACCTTTTGGCCTCTTCACCTATGTTCCCATTTTTTGTTGTTGTCTTTTGAACATTGGCTATATCTTTCCAAAACATCATTTTACTCTCGTAAGCTGACTTACTCCTGCCCTTCTCTTCTCTCCGATACTTCTCTTTTTCGGAAACTTTTACAAATCTTCACCCTCACTTCCACAAGAAAGTGATCAATCTTACTTTTGCACACCTATCAAACAATATGTATTCTAATAATGCCCGTTGGCCATCTCTCTTACTCACATGCCTATACTTGTGGATATCCCTCTTTTTAAACCAGATATTCCCATTGAACGAGTCTTTTTTTTGAGCACACAGCTCCACAAGCTCTTTACCGTTTCAGTTCATAACAATAAATATTCCAAGCTCACCATTCATACCTTCAACTGCCATATTACTCACCTTCGCATTCAAATCATCCATCACTATAACCCAGTCTCGTGCATCAAAGTTGCTAACACACTCACTCAGCTGCTCCCAAAACACTTGCCTCTCATGTTCTTTCTTCTCATGCTTAGGTGCATATGCATCAATAATCACCCATCTCTCTCCATCCTCTTTCAGTTTTACCCATATCAATCTAGCGTTTACTTTCTTACATTCTATCACATACTCCCACAACTGCCTCAGGAGTAGTGCTACTCCTTCCTTTGTTCTTGTCCCCTCACCAACCCCTGACTTTACTCCTAATACATTCCCAAACCACTCTTCCCCTTTACCCTTGAGCTTCGTTTCACTCAAAGCCAAAACATCCAGGTTCCTTTCCTCAAACATACTACCTATCTCTCCTTTCTTCTCATCTTGGTTACATCCACACACATTTAGACAACCCAATCTGAGCCTTCGAGGAGGATGAGCACTCCCCGCATGACTCCTTCTTCTGTTTCCCCTTTTAGGAATTTAGATACAATGAGGGGGAGAAGGCCTCCAGCCCCCCGCTCCCGCCCCCTTTAGTCGCCTTCTACAACACGCGGGGTATATGTGGGAGGTATTCTTTCTCCCCTTCCTCAAAAATGATATACTGAATACTCTATGGTAATCTCATGAACAGATCGGTAAACAAACTGAGTATTAAAAGCTAATACCATGAACACTTTGGTACATAAATTCTGTAGTGTACACTGAACTGTTTATATACCAGACTGTTTATGATATTATTGTACACTGGTAAGTTTATATACCAGACTGGTCCTGAACTGACCAGTGTACAATAATATCATGACCATTCTGGTATATAAACTGACCAGTGTACAATAATACTATGAACAGTCTGGTATATAAACTGACCAGTGAACAATGATATCATGAAGCCTAATACATAAACTGAATAGTGTACACCAATACTATGAACAGTCCAGAACTGACCAGTTTACAATAATATCATGAACATTCCGGTATATAAACTGACCAGTTTACAATAATATCATGAACATTCCGGTATATAAACTGACCAGTTTACAATAATATCATGAACATTCCGGTATATAAACTGACCAGTGTACAATAATATCATGAACATTCCGGTATATAAACTGACCAGTGTACAATAATATCATGAACAGTCTGGTATATAAACTGACCAGTGTACAATAATATCATGAATAGTCTGGTATATAAACTGACCAGTGTACAATAATATCATGAATAGTCTGGTATATAAACTGACCAGTGTACAATAATATCATGAATAGTCTGGTATATAAACTGACCAGTGTACAATAATATCATGAACAGTCTGGTATATAAACTGACCAGTGTACAATAATATCATGAACAGTCTGGTATATAAACTGACCAGTGTACAATAATATCATGAATAGTCTGGTATATAAACTGACCAGTGTACAATAATATCATGAATAGTCTGGTATATAAACTGACCAGTGTACAATAATATCATGAATAGTCTGGTATATAAACTGACCAGTTTACAATAATATCATGAATAGTCTGGTATATAAACTGACCAGTGTACAATAATATCATGAATAGTCTGGTATATAAACTGACCAGTTTACAATAATATCATGAATAGTCTGGTATATAAACTGACCAGTGTACAATAATATCATGAATAGTCTGGTATATAAACTGACCAGTGTACAATAATATCATGAACAGTCTGGTATAAAAACTGACCAGTGTACAATAATATACATGTCTAGGTTTGGTATGAGGAGGTGAAGCTTGGGAGGAGATTCATGTCATGTAAAACTGAAGAAAACGAGCCGTAAACTGCGTCTTCATCAGTAGAAGATGTAGTGATAGTATGTGTAGGTCGGAGAGAAGATGGGATACAGGTATTATAGAGATCTTTTATTATGGTTTTGGTTGTGGACAATTATCTAGTAACCAAGAAATTATGTCAACACTTTTAGTTTAAGTTTGGTTGACTCTACCAATACTAACGTGGTAGTTATTTTGAGCAGATATCAACTGGAAGTGAGAATCAGAATGGAAGGTTTTCAAGGACTCGTTGAACTTAGTCCCAGATGACATAAGTAGCAGAACGAAAACAAAGAAATCATCAGTGATGTAAAAGATGTCTCACATGAGAAGGGTCGTAGTACTTCAACCCAACCGAGAAGACTTGCACGACACAAACCTCCGGCCAAGTAGAGTACTGCCTCCTCCTCCAACAACAGTAGATGGAAGAGCTGTACATTGAAGCCACTAAGTCACTCAACGTAGTCGATGTAAGATACGTGTGCAAGTATAAGAAGACAGAAATGAGGATGTGATAGGACAATCCCATAGTGTGATAGGTAAGAGGTGAAGAAGAGGTTATTAGTGTTAAAAGTGTTGGAAACTCTTGATGAAAGATTCCATATATTCAAGAAAGGAAAAGAGTAGAGGCGAGCCATCTTTGTGGTCTTATTCCATTTCATACGGCACTTCAGTGTGTGAATGTTGAGAGAACAATGATCCGTGGCAGAAACTTACATACTCCAAGATAACACGGAGGAAGACGATGCACACAAGTTTAGTCTTAAACATGAGCGAAATATTGAACCAGAAAACATCAAAGATGGGAGACTCAATATGTGCGACACAAGCTGTCACAATATTACACTTTAGATAGATCAATGATAAAGAGGTTTGGAAGAGAAGATCTGCTGAGGAAACACTTGTATAAACTTGATAAACTCCTTCTATAATGACGTAGTTCTTATACAGTAATCACTTGTCACAGGTCGCGAGTGGGCGTGAGGGTACAATGTGATATGGAGACGGATGGAGGCGGGTGGACGGTGTTTCTAACCCGACGTAAACACAGTCCACAACAGAACTTCTCTACCACCTGGTGTAACTACAGACACGGATTTGGAGACCCACTGACGGAATATTGGCTAGGTGGGTAAGTTGGAGATCCACTGACGCAATATTGGCTAGGTAGGTGCGTTGGAGATCCACTGACGGAATATTGGCTAGGTGGGTAAGTTGGAGTTCCCCTGACAGAATACTGGCTAGGTCGGTGAGTTGGAGATCCACTGACAGAATACTGGCGAGGTGGGTGAGTTGGAGGTCCACTGACGGAATATTGGCTAGGTGGGTGATTTGGAGATCCTCTGACGGAATACTGGCTAGGTGGGTGAGTTGGAGATCCCCTGACGGAATATTAGCTAGGTGGGTGGCTTGGACATACCCTGACGCTACATTGGCTAGGTGGGTGGCTTGGAGATCCCGTGAAGGCAGAATAAGGTGACCATTAAGTTAGTATCAGGAGTTAAAGAATATAGTATAAGGAAAGCATGATGCTAGTGTGAAGAGAGCATTAAGGTGATTTAAGGTACACACCTTAAATCACCTTAATGTTAGCATGAAGGTAGTATGAGGTGGGCATCAAGCTAGTATGATTACAGCCTCAAGATAGTAAAAGGTGTGTATGAAACTAATATATTAGCATGAAGGTGGCATGAGGTGTGTATAAAGCTAGTATGGTAGCATCAAAGTAGTATGAGATGGACATGAAGCTAGTATAAGGAGAGCATGAAGGTAGTATGAGCTGAGCATGAAGCTAGTATGAGGACAACATGAAAGTAGTATAAGGTGTGTATGAGACTAGTATGTTAGCATGAAGGTGGAATGAGGTGTGTATAAAGCTAGTATGGTAGAAAGAAACTAGTATGAGGTGGGCATGAAGATAGTATGAGGAGAGCATCAAGGCAGTATACGTTGTGCATGAAGCTAGTATGGTAGCCTGTGTGTGTGTATGTATATGTACGTATATTGTGATAAGCATATGTATGTATATCGTGATAAGCATATGTATGTATATGTGCGTATACAGCGTTGATGTATAGATATGTGCACATGAGTGGATGGGCCATCTTCGTCTGTGTCCTGATGCTACCTCGATGAGGTGGGAAACAGCGATTATGTATGATAGATTTTTTTCATTTTTCCTTTATTTGCTTTGTCACTGTCTCCCGCGTTAGCGAGGTAGCGCAAGGAAACAGACGAAAAAATGGCCCAACCCACACACATACACATGTATATACATACACGTCCACACCCGCAAATATACATACCTATACATCTCAATGTATACATATATATACCCACACAGACATATACATATATACTCATGTACATAATTCATACTGTCTGCCTTTATTACCATCGTCACCCCGCAACACATGGAATAACAAAACTCTCCCCCCTCATGTGTGCGAGGTAGCGCTAGGAAAAGACAATAAAGGCCCTATTCGTTCACACTCAGTCTCTATCTGTCATGTAATAATGCACTGAAACCACAGCTCCCTTTCCACATCCAGGCCCAACAGAACTTTCCATAGTTTACCCAGACGCTTCACATGCCCTGGTTCAATCCATTGACAGCACGTCGACCCCGGTATACCACATCGTTGCAATTCACTCTATTCCTTGCCCGCCTTTTACCCTCCTGCATGTTCAGGCCCCGATCACTCAAAATCTTTTTCATTCTATCTTTCCGCCTACAATTTGGTCTCCCACTTATCCTCGTTCCCTCCACCTCTGACCCATATATCCTCTCTTGGTTAATCTTTCCTCACTCATTCTCTCCATGTGACCAAACCATTTCAAAACACCCTCTTCTGCTCTTTCAACCACGCTCTTTTTATTACCACACATCTCTCTTACCCTTACATTAATTACTCTATCAGACCACCTCACACCACATATTGTCCTCAAACATCTCATTTCCAGCACATCCACCCTCCTGCGCACAACTCTATCCATAGCCCACGCATTGCAACCATACAACATTATTGGAACCACTATTCCTTCAAACATACCCATTTTTGCTTTCAGAGATAATGTTCTCGACTTCAAAACATTCTTCAAGGCTCCCAGAAATCTCGCCCCCTCCCCCACCCTATGATTCACTTCCGCTTCCATGGTTCCATCCGCTGCCAAATCCACTCCCAGATATCTAAAACACTTCACTTCCTCCAGTTTTTCTCCATTCAAACTTACCTCAAAATTTACTTGACCCTCAACCCTACTGTAACTAATAACCTTACTCTTATTCACATTTACTCTCAACTTTCTTCTTTCACGCACTTTACCAAACTCAGTCACAAGTTTCTGCAGTTTCTCACATGAATCAGCCACCAGCGCTGTATCATCAGTGAAAAACAACTGACTCACTTCCCAAGCTCTCTCATCCACAACAGACTTCATACTTGCTCCTCTTTCTAAAACTCTTGCATTCACCTCCCTAACAACCCCATCCATAAACAAATTAAACAACCATGGAGACATCACACACCCCTGCCGGAAACCTACATTCACTGAGAACCAATCACTTTCCTCTCTTCCTACACGTACACATGCCTTACATCCTCGATTAAAACATTTCATTGCTTCTAACAACTTGCCTCCCACTCCATATATCCTTAACACCTTCCTCAGAGCGTCTCTATCAACTCTATCATAAGCATTCTCCAGATCCATAAATGCTACATACAAATCCATTTGCTTTTCTAAGTATTTCTTATATACATTCTTCAAAGCAAACACCTGATCCACACATCCTCTACCACTTCTGAAACCATACTGCTCTTCCCCAATCTGATGCTCTGTACATGCCTTCACCCTCTCAATCAATATCCTCCCATATAATTTACCAGGAATACTCAACAAACTTATACCTCTGTAATTTGAGCACTCACTCTTATCCCTTTTGCCTTTGTACAATGGTACTATGCAAGCATTCCGCCAATCCTCAGGCACCTCACCATGAATCATACATATATTAAATAACCTTACCAACCAGTCAACAATACAGTCACCCCCTTTTTTAATAAATTCCACTGCAATAACATCCGAACCCTCTGCCTTGCCGGCTCATATCTTCCGCAAAGCTTTTACTACCTCTTCTCTGTTTACCAAATCATTCTCCCTAACCCTCTCACTTTGCACACCACCTCGACCAAAACACCCTACATCTACCACTCTATCATCAAACGCATTCAACAAACCTTCGAAATACTCACTCGGTCTCCTTCTCACATCACCACTACTTGTTATCACCTCCCCATTAGCCCCATTCACTGAAGTTCCCATTTGTTCCCTTGTCTTACGCACTTTATTTACCTCCTTCCAAAACATCATTTTATTCTCCCTAAAATTTAATAATACTCTCTCACCCCAACTCTCATTTCCCCTCTTTTTCACCTCTTGCACCTTTCTCTCGAACTCCTGCCACTTTCTTTTACACATCTCACGCTCATTTGCATTATTTCCCTTCAAAAATCGTCCAAATGCCTCTCTCTTCTCTTTCACTAACAATCTTACTTCTTCATCCCACATGTGATTGTCCAAAACATGTTTACCAAATGTCGTCCTAGCTTCGTCTCCTCGACGTATATCAAATAACAGTTATATTTCTTTCTTGTGTCTCCCCTGATGATGTGATTATTACACGAAAGTGCACTTGGGAACTTTTCGTGTTTCATTTTCCATGTGGACTCATAAGAATATCTTGATCACGCGCAAAATTTTGATCCTTTCCAATATATATATATACATATATATATATATATATATATATATATATATATATATATATATATATATATATATATATATATATATACATATATATATTTTTTTTTTCAAACTATTCGCCATTTCCCGCGTTAGCGAGGTAGCGTTAAGAACAGAGAACTGGGCCACTGAGGGAATATCCTCACCTGGCCCCCTTCTCTGTTCCTTCTTTTGGAAAATTAAAAAAAATTGAGAGGGGAGGATTTCCAGCCCCCCGCTCCCTCCCCTTTTAGTCGCCTTCTACGACACGCAGGGAATACGTGGGAAGTATTCTTTCTCCCCTATCCCCAGGGATATATATATATATATATATATATATATATATATATATATATATATATATATATATATATATATATATATATATATATATATATGTATATATATATATATATATATATATATGTATATATATATATATATATATATATATATATATATATATATATATATATATATATATATATATATATATATATATATATATATATATATATATATATATATATATATATATATATATATTTATATATATATATATATATATATATATATATATAAATATATATATAAATATATATATAAATATATATATATATATATATATATATATTTTTTTTTTCTTTTTTTTTTTTGCTTTGTCGCTGTCTCCCGCGTTTGCGAGGTAGCGCAAGGAAACAGACGAAAGAAATGGCCCAAACCACCCCCATACACATGTATATACATACGTCCACACACGCAAGTATACATACCTACACAGCTTTCCATGGTTTACCCCAGACGCTTCACATGCCTTGATTCAATCCACTGACAGCACGTCAACCCCGGTACACCACATCGCTCCAATTCACTCTATTCCTTGCCCTCCTTTCACCCTCCTGCATGTTCAGGCCCCGATCACACAAAATCTTTTTCACTCCATCTTTCCACCTCCAATTTGGTCTCCCTCTTCTCCTCGTTCCCTCCACCTCCGACATATATATCCTCTTGGTCAATCTTTCCTCACTCATTCTCTCCATGTGACCAAACCATTTCAAAACACCCTCTTCTGCTCTCTCAACCACGCTCTTTTTATTTCCACACATCTCTCTTACCCTTACGTTACTCACTCGATCAAACCACCTCACACCACACATTGTCCTCAAACATCTCATTTCCAGCACATCCATCCTCCTGCGCACAACTCTATCCATAGCCCACGCCTCGCAACCATACAACATTGTTGGAACCACTATTCCTTCAAACATACCCATTTTTGCTTTCCGAGATAATGTTCTCGACTTCCACACATTCTTCAAGGCTCCCAGAATTTTCGCCCCCTCCCCCACCCTATGATCCACTTCCGCTTCCATGTTTCCATCCGCTGCCAGATCCACTCCCAGATATCTAAAACACTTCACTTCCTCCAGTTTTTCTCCATTCAAACTCACTCCCAATTGACTTGACCCTCAACCCTACTGTACCTAATAACCTTGCTCTTATTCACATTTACTCTTAACTTTCTTCTTTCACACACTTTACAAAACTCAGTCACCAGCTTCTGCAATTTCTCATATGAATCAGCCACCAGCGCTGTATCATCAGCGAAAAACAACTGACTCACTTCCCAAGCTCTCTCATCCCCAACAGACTTCATACTTGCCCCTCTTTCCAAAACTCTTGCATTCACCTCCATAACAACCCCATCCATAAACAAATTAAACAACCATGGAGACATTACACACCCCTGCCGCAAACCTACATTCACTGAGAACCAATCACTTTCCTCTCTTCCTACACGTACACATGCCTTACATCCTTCATAAAAACTTTTCACTGCTTCTAACAACTTGCCTCCCACACCATATATTCTTAATACCTTCCACAGAGCATCTCTATCAACTCTATCATATGCCTTCTCAAGATCCATAAATGCTACATACAAATCCATTTGCTTTTCTAAATTTTTCTCACATACATTCATCAAAGCAAACACCTGATCCACACATCCTCTACCACTTCTTAAACCACACTGCTCTTCCCCAATCTGATGCTCTGTACATGCCTTCACCCTCTCAATCAATACCCTCCCATATAATTTGCCAGGAATACTCAACAAACTTATACCTCTGTAATTTGAGTACTCACTCTTATCCCCTTTGCATTTGTACAATGGCACTATGCACGCATTCCGCCAATCCTCAGGCACCTCACCATGAGTCATACATACATTAAATAACCTTACCAACCAGTCAACAATACAGTCACCCCCTTTTTTTAATAAATTCCACTGCAATACAATCCAAACCTGCTGCCTTCCCGGCTTTCATCTTCCGCAAAGCTTTTACTACCTCTTCTCTGTTTACCAAATCATTTTCCCTAACCCTCGCACTTTGCACACCACCTCGACCAAAACACCCTATATCTGCCACTCTATCATCAAACACATTCAACAAACCTTCAAAATGCTCACTCCATCTCCTTCTCACATCACCACTACTTGTTATCACCTCCCCATTTGCGCCCTTCACTGAAGTTCCCATTCCTCCCTTGTCTTACGCACTTTATTTACCTCCTTCCAGAACATCTTTTTATTCTCCCTAAAATTTAATGATACTCTCTCACCCCAACTCTCATTTGCCCTTTTTTTCACCTCTTGCACCTTTCTCTTGACCTCCTGTCTCTTTCTTTTATACGTCTCTAACTCAATTTCATTTTTTCCCTGCAAAAATCGTCCAAATGCCTCTCTCTTCTCTTTCACTGATACTCTTACTTCTTCATCCCACCACTCACTACCCTTTCTAATCAACCCACCTCCCACTCTTCTCATGCCACAAGCATCTTTTGCGCAATCCATCACTAATTCCCTAAATACATCCCATTCCTCCCCCACTCCCCTTACTTCCATTGTTCTCACCTTTTTCCATTCTGTACTCAGTCTCTCCTGGTACTTCCTCACACAAGTCTCCTTCCCAAGCTCACTTACTCTCACCACCCTCTTCACCCCAACATTCACTCTTCTTTTCTGGAAACACATACAAATCTTCACCTTAGCCTCCACAAGATAATGATCAAACATCCCTCCAATTGCACCTCTCAGCACATTAACATCCAAAAGTCTCTCTTTCGCGCGCCTGTCAATTAACACGTAATCCAATAACGCTCTCTAGCCATCTCTCCTACTTACATAAGTATACTTATGTATATCTCGCTTTTTAAACCAGGTATTCCCAATCATCAGTCCTTTTTCCGCACATAAATCTACAAGCTCTTCACCATTTCCATTTACAACACTGAACACCCCATGTATACCAATTATTCCCTCAACTGCCACATTACTCACCTTTGCATTCAAATCACCCAACAAAATAACCCGGCCTCGTGCATCAAAACCACTAACACACTCATTCAGCTGCGCCCAAAACACTTGCCTCTCATGATCTTTCTTCTCATGCCCAGGTGCATATGCACCAATAATCACCCATCTCTCTCCATCAACTTTCAGTTTTACCCATATTAATCGAGAATTTACTTTCTTACATTCTATCACATACTTCCACAACTCCTGTTTCAGGAGTACTGCTACTCCTTCCCTTGCTCTTGTCCTCTCACTAACCCCTGACCTTACTCCCAAGACATTCCCATATATATATATATATATATATATATATATATATATATATATATATATATATATATATATATATATATATATATATATATATATATATATATATATATATATTTATATTTTATTTTGCTTTGTCGCTGTAGCCCGCGTTTGCGAGGTAGCGCAAGGAAACAGACGAAAGAAACGGCCCAACCCACCCCCATACACATGTATATACATACGTCCACACACGCAAATATATATACCTACACAGCTTTCCATGGTTTACCCCAGACGCTTCACATGCCCTGATTCAATCCACTGACAGCAGGTCGACCCCGGTATACCACATCGATCCAATTCACTCTATTCCTTGCCCTCCTTTCACCCTCCTGCATGTTCAGGCCCCGATCACACAAAATCTTTCCACCTCCAATTTGGTCTCCCACTTCTCGTTCCCTCCACCTTCGACACATATATCCTCTTGGTCAATCTTTCCTCACTCATTCTCTCCATGTGCCCAAACCATTTCAAAACACTCTCTTCTGCTCTCTCTACCACGCTCTTTTTGTTTCCACATATCTCTCTTACCCTTACGTTACTTACTCGATCAAACAACCTTACACCACACATTGTCCTCAGACATCTCATTTCCAGCACATCCATCCTCCTGCGCACAACTCTATCCATAGCCCACACCTAACAACCATACAACATTGTTGGAACCGCTATTCCTTCAAAAATACCCATTTTTGCTAATTTTCTCGACTTGCACACATTCTTCAAGGCTCCCAGAATTTTCGTCCCCTCCCCCGCCCTATGATCCACTTCCTCTTCCATGGTTCCATCCGCTGCCAGATCCACTCCCAAATATCTAAAACACTTTAATTCCTCCAGTTTTCTCCATTCAAACTTACCTCCCAATTGACCTGACCCTCAACCCTACTGTACCTAATAACCTTGCTCTTATTCACATTTACTCTTAACTTTCTTCTTTCACACACTTTACCAAACTCAGTCACCAGCTTCTGCAGTTTCTCACATGAATCAGCCACCAGCGCTGTATCATCAGCGAACAACAACTGACTCACTTCCCAAGCTCTCTCATCCCCAACAGACTTAATACTTGCCCCTCTTTCCAAAACTCTTGCATTCACCCCCCTAACAACCCCATCCATAAACAAATTAAACAGCCATGGAGACATCACACACCCCTGCCGGAAACCTGCATTCACTGAGAACCAATCACTTTCCTCTTCCTACACGTACACATGCCTTACATCCTCGATAAAAACTTTTCACTGCTTCTAACAACTTGCCTCCCACACCATATATTCTTAATACCTTCCACAGAGCATCTCTATCAACTCTATCATATGCCTTCTCCAGATCCATAAATGCTACATACAAATCCATTTGCATTTCAAAGTATTTCTTACATACATTCTTCAAAGCAAACACCTGATCCACACATCCTCTACCACTTCTGAATCCACACTGCTCTTCCCCCATCTGATGCTCTGTACATGCCTTCACCCTCTCAATCAATACCCTCCCATATAATTTACCAGGAATACTCAACAAACTTATACCTCTGTAATTTGAGCATTCACTTTAATCCCCTTTGCCTTTGTACAATGGCACTATGCACGCATTCCGCCAATCCTCAGGCACATCACCATGAGTCTTACATACATTAAATAACGTAACTAAGCAGTCAATAATACAGTCACCCCCTTTTTTAATAAATTCCAATGCAATACCATCCAAACCTGCAGCCTTGCCGGCTTTCATCTTCCGCAAAGCTTTTACTACCTCTTCTCTGTTTACCAAATCATTTTCCCTAACCCTCTCACTTTGCACACCACCTCGACCAAAACACCCTATATCTGCCACTCTATCATCAAACACATTCAACAAACCTTCAAAATGCTCACGCCATCTCGTTCTCACATCACCACTACTTGTTATCACCTCCCCATTTGCGCCCTTCACTGAAGGTCCCATTTGCTCCCTTATCTTACGCACTTTATTTACCTCCTTCCAAAACATCTTTTTATCCTCCCGAAAATTTAATGATACTCTCTCACCCCAACTCTCATTTGCCCTCTTTTTCACCTCTTGCACCTTTCTCTTGACCTCCTGTCTCTTTCTTTTATACATCTCCCATATATATATATATATATATATATATATATATATATATATATATATATATATATATATATATATATATATATATATATATATATATATATATATATATATATATATATATATATATATATATATATATATATATATATATATATATATATATATATATATATATATATATATATATATATATATATATATATATATATATATATATATATATATATATATATATATATATATATATATATATATATATATATATATATATATATATATATATATATATATTTTTTTTTTTTTTTTTTTTTTTTCATACTATTCGCTATTTCCCGCGATAGCGAGGTAGCGTTAAGAACAGAGGACTGGGCCTTTGAGGGAATATCCTCACCTGGCCCTCTTCTCTGTTCCTTCTTTTGGAAAATTAAAAAAAAACAAAAAAAAAAACGAGAGGGGAGGATTTCCAGCCCCCCGCTCCCTTCCCTTTTAGTCGCCTTCTACGACACGCAGGGAATACGTGGGAAGTATTCTTTCTCCCCTATCCCCAGGGAATATATATATATATATATATATATATATATATATATATATATATATATATATATATATATATATATATATATATATATATATATATATATATATATATATATATATATATATATATATATATATATATATATATATATATATATATATATATATATATATATATATATATATATATATATATATATATATATATATATAAAGTCAGGGGTTAGTGAGAGGACAAGAACAAGGGAAGGAGTAGCAGTACTCCTGAAACAGGAGTTGTGGGAGTATGTGATAGAATGTAAGAAAACAAATTCTCGATTAATATGGGTAAAACTGAAAGTTGATGGAGAGAGATGGGCGATTATTGGTGCATATGCACCTGGGCATGAGAAGAAAGATCATGAGAGGCAAGTGTTTTGGGAGCAGCTGAATGAGTGTGTTAGTGGTTTTGATGCACGAGACCGGGTTATAGTGATGGGTGATTTGAATGCAAAGGTGAGTAATGTGGCAGTTGAGGGAATAATTGGTATACATGGGGTGTTCAGTGTTGTAAATGGAAATGGTGAAGAGCTTGTAGATTTATGTGCTGAAAAAGGACTGATGATTGGGAATACCTGGTTTAAAAAGCGAGATATACATAAGTATACTTATGTAAATAGGAGAGATGGCCAGAGAGCGTTATTGGATTACGTGTTAATTGACAGGCGCGCGAAAGAGAGACGCTTGGATGTTAATGTGCTGAGAGGTGCAACTGGAGGGATGTCTGATCATTATCTTGTGGAGGCTAAGGTGTAGATTTGTATGGGTTTTCAGAAAAGAAGAGTGAATGTTGGGGTGAAGAGGTTGGTGAGAGTAAGTGAGCTAGGGAAGGAGACTTGTGTGAGGAAGTACCAAGAGAGACTGAGTACAGAATGGAAAAAGGTGAGAACAATGGAAGTAAGGGGAGTGGGGGAGGAATGGGATGTATTTAGGGAATCAGTGATGGATTGCGCAAAAGATGCTTGTGGCATGAGAAGAGTGGGAGGTGGGTTGATTAGAAAGGGTAGTGAGTGGTGGGATGAAGAAGTAAGAGTATTAGTGAAAGAGAAGAGAGAGGCATTTGGACGATTTTTGCAGGGAAAAAATGCAATTGAGTGGGAGATGTATAAAAGAAAGAGACAGGAGGTCAAGAGAAAGGTACAAGAGGTGAAAAAAAGGGCAAATGAGAGTTGGGGTGAGAGAGTATCATTAAATTTTAGGGAGAATAAAAAGATGTTCTGAAAGGAGGTAAATGAAGTGCGTAAGACAAGGGAGCAAATGGGAACTTCAGTGAAGGGCGCAAATGGGGAGGTGATAACAAGTAGTGGTGATGTGAGAAGGAGATGGAGTGAGTATTTTGAAGGTCTGTTGAATGTGTTTGATGATAGAGTGGCAGATATAGGGTGTTTTGGTCGAGGTGGTGTGCAAAGTGAGAGGGTTAGGGAAAATGATTTGGTAAACAGAGAAGAGGTAGTAAAAGCTTTGCGGAAGATGAAAGCGGCAAGGCAGCAGGTTTGAATGGTAATGCAGTGGAATTTATTAAAAAAGGGGGAGATTGTAATGTTGACTGGTTGGTAAGGTTATTTAATGTATGTATGACTCATGGTGAGGTGCCTGAGGATTGGCGAAATGCGTGCATAGTGCCATTGTACAAAGGCAAAGGGGATGAGAGTGAGTGCTCAGATTACAGAGGTATAAGTTTGTTGAGTATTCCTGGTAAATTATATGGGAGGGTATTGATTGAGAGGGTGAAGGCATGTACAGAGCATCAGATTGGGGAAGAGCAGTGTGGTTTCAGAAGTGGAAGGTTTAAGAATATATGGTGAGGGAAGCAAGTTGTTAGAAGCAGTGAAAAGCTTTTATCTAGGATGTACGTGTAGGAAGAGAGAAAAGTGATTGGTCCTCAGTGAATGCAGGTTTGCGGCAGGGGTGTGTGATGTCTCCATGGTTGTTTAATTTGTTTATGGATGGTGAATGCAAGAGTTTTGGAAAGAGGGGCAAGTATGCAGTCTGTTGTGGATGAGAGAGCTTGGGAAGTGAGTCAGTTGTTGTTCGCTGATGATACAGCGCTGGTGGCTGATTCATGTGAGAAACTGCAGAAGCTGGTGACTGAGTTTGGTAGAGTATGTGAAATAAGAAAGTTAAGAGTAAATGTGAATAAGAGCAAGGTTCTTAGGTACAGTAGAGTTGAGGGTCAAGTCAATTGGGAGGTAAGTTTGAATGTAGAAAAACTGGAGGAAGTAAAGTGTTTTAGATACCTGGGAGTGAATCTGGCAGCGGATGGAACCATGGAAGCGGAAGTGAATCATAGGGTGGGGAAGGGGGCGAAAATCTTGGGAGCCTTGAAGAATGTGTGGAAGTCGAGAACATTATCTCGGAAAGCAAAAATGGGTATGTTTGAAGGAATAGTGTTTCCAACAATGTTGTATGGTTGCTAGGCGTGGACTATGGATAGAGTTGTGCGCCAACTCTATCATATATATATATATATATATATATATATATATATATATATATATATATATATATATATATATATATATATATATATATATATATATATATGGAATATTATATGGGAGGGTATTGATTGAGAGGGTGAAGGCATGTACAGAGCATCAGATTGGGGAACAGCCGTGTGGTTTCAGAAGATGTACAGGATGTGTAGATCAGGTATTTGCTTTGACGAATTTATGTGAGAAATACTTAGGAAAGCAAATGGATTTGTATGTAGCGTTTATGCATCTGGAGAAGGCATATGATCAAGTTCATACAGATGCTCTGTGGAAGGAATTAAGAATATATGGTTTGGGAGGCAAGTTGCTAGAAGCAGTGAAAAGTTTTTATCGAGGATGTAAGGCATGTGTACATGTAGGAAGAGAGGAGAGTGATTGGTTCTCAGTGAATGTAGGTTTGCGGCTGGGGTGTGTGATGTCTCCATGGTTGTTTAATTTGTATATGGATGGGGTTGTTAGGGAGGTGAATGAAAGAGTTTTGAAAAGAGGGGCAAGTATGCAGTCTGTTGTGGATGAGAAAGCTTGGGAAGTGTCAGTTGGGTTTCGCTGATGATACAGCGCTGGTGGCCGATTTATTTGAGAAACTTCAGAAGCTGGTGACTGAGTTTGGTAAAGTGTGTGAAAGAAGAAAGTTGAGAGTAAATGTGAATAAGAGCAAGGTTTTTAAATACAGTAGGGTTGAGGGTCAAGTCAATTGGGAGGTAAGTTTGAATGGAGAATAATTGGAGGAAGTAAAGTGTTTCAGATATCTGGGAGTGAATTTGGCAGCGGATGGAACCATGGAGGCGGAAGTGAATCACAGGTTGGGAGAGGGGGCGAAAATTCTGGGAGCCTTGAAGAATGTTTTGAAGTCGAGAACATTATCTCGGAAAGCAAAAATGGGTATGTTTGAAGGAATAGTGGTTCCAACAATGTTGTATGCCTGCGAGGTGTGAGCTATGGATAGAGTTGTGCGCAGGAGGGTGGAGGTGCCGGAAACGAAATGTTTGAGGACAATATGTGGTGTGAGGTGGTGTGATTGAGCAAGTAATGTAAGGGTAAGAGAGATGTGTGGTAATAAAAAGTGTGGTTGAGAGAGCAGAAGAGGGTGTTTTGAAATGGTTTGGTGGGATGGAGAGAATGAGTGAGGAAAGATTGACCAAGAGGATATATGTGTCAGAGGTGAAGGGAACGTGGAGAAGTGGGAGACGAAATTCGAGGTGGAAAGATGGAGTGAAAAAGAATTTGAGTGATCGGGGCCTGAACATGCAGGAGGGTGAAAGGTGTGCAAGGAATAGAGTTAATTGGATCGATGTGGTATACCGGGGTCGACGTGCTGTCAATGGATTGAACCAGGGCGTATGAAGCGTCTGGGGTAAACCATGGAAAGTTCCGTGGGGCCTTGATTTGGAAAGGGAGCTGTGGTTTCGGTGCATTATGACATGACAGCTAGAGACTGAGTGTGAACGAATGGGGCCTTTGGTGTCTTTCCTAGCGCAACCTTGCACACATGAGGGGGGCGGGGGTTGTTATTTCATGTGTGGCGAGGTGGCGATGGGAATGAATAAAGGCAGACAGTATGAATTATATACATGTGTATATATGTACATGTCTGTGTGTGTATATATATGTACACGTTGAGGTGTATAGGTATGTATATTTGCATGTGTGGACGTGAATGTATGTACATGTGTATGTGGGTGGGTTGGGCCATTTTTTCGTATGTTTCCTTGCGCTACCTCTCCTTAACGCGGGAAACAGCGACAAAGCAAAATACAATATATATATATATATGTATATATATATATATATATATATATATATATATATATATATATATATATATATATATATATATATATATATATATATATATATATATATATATCATTTTATTCATTTTATTTTGCTTTGTCGCTTTCTCCCGCGTTAGCGAGGTAGCGCAAGGAAACAGACGAAAAAATAGACCAACCCACCCACATACACATGTATATACATACACGTCCACACACGCAAATATACATACCTATACATCTCAATGTACTCATATATATACACACACAGACATACATATATATATACATATATATATATATATATATATATATATACACATGTACATAATTCATACTGTCTGCCTTTATTTATTCCCATCATCACCTCGCCACACATGGAATAACAATTCCCTCCCCTCTCATGTGTGCGAGGTAGCGCTAGGAAAAGACAACAAATGCCCCATTCGTTCACACTCAGTCTCTAGCTGTCATGTAATAATGCACCGAAACCACAATCCCTTTCCACATCCAGGCACCACAGAACATTCATGGTTTACCCCAGACGCTTCACATGCCCTGGTTCAATCCATTGACAGCACTTCGACCCCGGTATACCACATCCTTCTAATTCACTCTATTTCTTGCACGCCTTTCACCGTCCTGCATGTTCAGGTCCCGATCACTCAAAATATTTTTCACTGCATCCTTTCACCTCCAATTTGGTCTCCCACTTCTCCTCGTTCCCTCCTCCTCCGACACATATATCCTCTTGGTCAATCTTTCCTCACTCATTCTCTCCATGTGACCAAAATATTTCAAAACACCCTCTTCTGCTCTCTCAACCACACTCTTTGTATTTCCACACATTTCTCTTACCCTTACGTTACTTACTCGATCAAACCACCTCACACCACATATTGTCCTCAAACATCTCATTTCCAGCACATCCACCCTCCTGCGCACAACTCTATCCACAGCCCACGCCTCGCAACCATACAACATTGTTGGAACCACTATTCCTTCAAACATACCCATTTTTGCTTTCCGAGATAATGTTCTCGACTTCAAAACCTTCTCCAAGGGTCACAGAACTTTCGCCCCCTCCCCCACCCTATGATCCACTTCCGCTTCCATGGTTCCATCCGCTGCCACATCCACTCCCAGATATCTAAAACAATTTCCTTCCTTCACTTTTTCTCCATTGAAACTTACCTCCCAATTGACTTTACCCTAAACCCTACTGTACCTAATAACCTTGCTCTTATTCACATTTACTCTTAACTTTCTTCTTTCACACACTTTACCAAACTCAGTCACCAACTTCTGCAGTTTTTCACATGAATCAACCACCAGCGGTGTATCATCAGCGAACAACAAATGACTCACTTCCCAAGCTCTCTCATCCACAACAGACTGCATACTTGCCCCTCTTTCCAAAACTCTTGCATTCACCTCCCTAACAACTCCATCTATAAACAAATTAAACAACCATGGAGACATCACACACCCCAGCCGCAAACCTACATTCACTGAGAACCAATCACTCTCCTCTCTTCCTACACGTACAAATGCCTTTCATCCTCAATAAAATCTTTTCACTGCTTCTAGCAACTTGCCTCTCATACCATATATTCTTAATACCTTCCACAGAGCATCTCTATCAACTCTATCATATGCCTTCTCCAGATCCATAAATGCTACATACAAATCCATTCGCTTTTCTAAGTATTTCTCATATATATTCTTCAAAGCAAACACCTGATCCACACATCCTCTACCACTTCTGAAACCACACTGCTCTTCCCCAATCTGATGCTCTGTACATGCCTTCACCCTCTCAATCAATACCCTCCCATATAATTTACGAGGAATACTCAAGAAACTTATACCTCTGTAATTAGAGTACTCACTCTTATCCCCTTTGCCTTTGTAAAATGGCACTATACAAGCATTCCGCCAATCCTCAGGCACCTCACCATGAATCATACATACATTAAATAACCTTACCAGCCAGTCAACAATACAGTCACCCCCTTTTTTAATATATTCCACTGCAATACGATCCAAACCTGCTGCCTTGCCGACTTTCATCTTCCGTAAAGCTTTTGCTACCTCTTCTCTATTTACTAAATCATTTTCCCTAACCCTCTCACTTTGCACACCGCCTCGACCAAAGCAACCTATATCTGCCACTCTATCGTCAAACACATTCAACAAACTTTCAAAAGACTCACTCCATCTCCTTCTCACATCCCCACTACTTGTTATCACCTCCCCATTTGCGCCCTTCACTGAAGTTCCCAATTGCTCCCTTGTCTTACGCACTTTATTTACCTCCTTCCAAAAAATCTCTTTATTCTCTCTAAAATTTAATAATACTCTCTCACCCCAACTCTTCTTTGCCCTCTTTTTCCACTCGTGCACTTTTCTCTTGACCTCCGCCCCTTTCTTTTATACATCTCCCACTTATTTGCATTTTTTCCCAGCAACAATCGTCCAAATGCCTCTCTCTTCTCTTTCACTAATAATCTTACTTCTTCATCCCACCACTCACTACCATTTCTAATCAACCCACCTCCCACGCTTCTCATGCCACAAGCATCTTTTGCGCAAGCCATTACTGATTCCCTAAATACATCCCATTCCTCTCCCACTCCCCTTACCTCGTTTGTTCTTACCTTTTTCCATTCTGTACTCAGTCTCTCTTGGTACTTCCTCACACAAGTCTCCTTCCCAAGTTCACTTACTCTCACCACTCTCTACACCCCAACATTCTCTCTTCCTTTCTGAAAACCCCAATAAATCATCACCTTCGCCTCCACAAGATAATGATCAGACATCCCTCCAGTTGCACCTCTCAGCACATTAACATCCAAAAGTCTCTCTTTCGCGCGCCTGTCAATTAACACGTAATCCAATAACGCTCTCTGGCCATCTCTCCAACTTTCATACATATACTTATGTATATCTTCCTTTTTAAACCAGTCCTTTTTCAGCGCATAAATCTACAAGCTCTTCACCATTTCCATTTACAACACTGAACACCTCATGTATACCAATTATTCCCTCAACTGCCACATTACTCACTTTTGCATTCAAATCACCCATCACTATAACCCGTCCTTGTGCAACAAAAGCACTAACACACTCATTCAGCTGCTCCCAAAACACTTGCCTCTCATGATCTTTCTTATCATGCCCAGGTGCATATGCACCAATAATCACCCATCTCTCTCCATCAACTTTCAGTTTTACCCATATCAATCTAGAGTTTACTTTCTTACACTTATACTACATATACTACCATATCTCCTGTTTCAGGAGTAGCGCTACTCCTTCCCTTGCTCTTGTCCTCTCACTAACCCCAGAGTTTGCTCCCAAGATATTCCCAAACCACTCTTCCCCTTTACCCTTGAGCTTCGTTTCACTCAAAGCCAAAATATCTAGGTTCCTTTCCTCAAACATACTATCTATCTCTCCTTTATTCTCATTTTGGTTACATCCACACACATTTAGACACCCCAATCTGAGCCTTCGAGGAGGATGAGCACTCCCCGCGTGACTCCTTCTTCTGTTTCCCCTTTTAGAATGTTTAAATACAAGCAGGGGAGGATTTCTGGCCCCCCGCTCCCGTCCCCTTTAGTCGCCTTGTACGACACGTGAAGAATGCGTGGGAAGTATTCTTCCTCCCCTATCCCCAGGGATATATATATATATATATATATATATATATATATATATATATATATATATATATATATAATATATATATATATATACATATATATATACATATATATATATATATATTGATTGAGAGGGTGAAGGCATGTACAGAGCATCAGATTGGGGAAGAGCAGTGTGGTTTCAGAAGTGGTAGAGGATGTGTGGATCAGGTGTTTGCTTTGAAGAATGTATGTGAGAAATACTTAGAAAAGCAAATGGATTTGTATGTAGCATTTATGGATCTGGAGAAGGCATATGATAGAGTTGATAGAGATGCTCTGTGGAAGGTATAAAGAATATATGGTGTGGGAGGAAAGTTGTTAGAAGCAGTGAAAAGTTTTTATCGAGGATGTAAGGAGTATGTACGTGTAGGAAGAGAGGAAAGTGATTGGTTCTCAGTGAATGTAGGTTTGCGGCAGGGGTGTGTGATGTCTCCATGGTTGTTTAATTTGTTTATGGATGGGGTTGTTAGGGAGGTAAATGCAAGAGTTTTGGAAAGAGGGGCAAGTATGAAGTCTGTTGGGGATGAGAGAGCTTGGGAAGTGAGTCAGGTGTTGTTCGCTGATGATACAGCGCTGGTGGCTGATTCATGTGAGAAACTGCAGAAGCTGGTGACTGAGTTTGGTAAAGTGTGTGGAAGAAGAAAGTTAAGAGTAAATGTGAATAAGAGCAAGGTTATTAGGTACAGTAGGGTTGAGGGTCAAGTCAATTGGGAGGTGAGTCTGAATGGAGAAAAACTGGAGGAAGTGAAGTGTTTTAGATATCTGGGAGTGGATCTGGCAGCGGATGGAAACATGGAAGCGGAAGTGGATCATAGGGTGGGGGAGGGGGCGAAAATTCTGGGGGCCTTGAAGAATGTGTGGAAGTCGAGAACATTATCTCGGAAAGCAAAAATGGGTATGTTTGAAGGAATAGTGGTTCCAACAATGTTGTATGGTTGCGAGGCGTGGGCTATGGATAGAGTTGTGCGCAGGAGGATGGATGTGCTGGAAATGAGATGTTTGAGGACAATGTGTGGTGTGAGGTGGTTTGATCGAGTGAGTAACGTAAGGGTAAGAGAGATGTGTGGAAATAAAAAGAGCGTGGTTGAGAAAGCAGAAGAGGATGTTTTGAAGTGGTTTGGGCACATGGAGAGGATGAGTGAGGAAAGATTGACCAAGAGGATATATGTATCGGAGGTGGAGGGAGCAAGGAGAAGAGGGAGACCAAATTGGAGGTGGAAAGATGTAGTGAAAAAGATTTTGTGTGATCGGGGCCTGAACATGCAGGAGGGTGAAAGGAGGGCAAGGAATAGAATGAATTGGAGCTGTGTGGTATACCGGGGTTGACGTGCTGTCAGTGGATTGGACCGGGGCATGTGAAGCGTCTGGGGTAAACCATGGAAAGCTGTGTAGGTATGTATATTTGCGTGTGTGGACGTAAGTATATACATGTGTATGGGGGGGGTTGGGCCATTTCTTTCGTCTGTTTCCTTGCGCTACCTCGCAAACGCGTGAGACGGCGACAAAGTATAAAAAATATATATATATATATATATATATATATATATATATATATATATATATATATATATATATATATATTTTTTTTTTTTTTTTTTTTTTTTTTTATACTTTGTCGCTGTCTCCCGCGTTTGCGAGGTAGCGCAAGGAAACAGTCGAAAGAAATGGCCCAACCCCCCCCCCATACACATGTACATACACACGTCCACACACGCAAATATACATACCTACACAGCCTTTCCATGGTTTACCCCGGACGCTTCACATGCCTTGGTTCAATCCACTGACAGCACGTCAACCCCTGTATACCACATCACTCCAATTCGCTCTATTTCTTGCCCTCCTTTCACCCTCCTGCATGTTCAGGCCCCGATCACACAAAATCCTTTTCACTCCATCTTTCCACCTCCAATTTGGTCTCCCTCTTCTCCTCGTTCCCTCCACCTCCGACACATATATCCTCTTGGTCAATCTTTCCTCACTCATTCTCTCCATGTGCCCAAACCATTTCAAAACACCCTCTTCTGCTCTCTCAACCACGCTCTTTTTATTTCCACACATCTCTCTTACCCTTACGTTACTCACTCGATCAAACCACCTCACACCACACATTGTCCTCAAACATCTCATTTCCAGCACATCCATCCTCCTGCGCACAACTCTATCCATAGCCCACGCCTCGCAACCATACAACATTGTTGGAACCACTATTCCTTCAAACATACCCATTTTTGCTTTCCGGGATAATGTTCTCGACTTCCACACATTTTTCAAGGCTCCCAAAATTTTCGCCCCCTCCCCCACCCTATGATCCACTTCCGCTTCCATGGTTCCATCCGCTGACAGATCCACTCCCAGATATCTAAAACACTTCACTTCCTCCAGTTTTTCTCCATTCAAACTCACCTCCCAATTGACTTGACCCTCAACCCTACTGTACCTAATAACCTTGCTCTTATTCACATTTACTCTTAACTTTCTTCTTCCACACACTTTACCAAACTCCGTCACCAGCTTCTGCAGTTTCTCACATGAATCCGCCACCAGCGCTGTATCATCAGCGAACAACAACTGACTCACTTCCCAAGCTCTCTCATCCCCAACAGACTTCATACTTGCCCCTCTTTCCAAAACTCTTGAATTTACCTCCCTAACAACCCCATCCATAAACAAATTAAACAACCATGGAGACATCACACACCCCTGCCGCAAACCTACATTCACTGAGAACCAATCACTTTCCTCTCTTCCTACACGTACACATGCCTTACATCCTCGATAAAAACTTTTCACTGCTTCTAACAACTTTCCTCCCACACCATATATTCTTAATACCTTCCACAGAGCATCTCTATCAACTCTATCATATGCCTTCTCCAGATCCATAAATGCTACATACAAATCCATTTGCTTTTCTAAGTATTTCTCACATACATTCTTCAAAGCAAACACCTGATCCACACATCCTCTACCACTTCTGAAACCACACTGCTCTTCCCCAATCTGATGCTCTGTACATGCCTTCACCCTCTCAATCAGTACCCTCCCATATAATTTACCAGGAATACTCAACAAACTTATACCTCTGTAATTTGAGCACTCACTCTTATCCCCTTTGCCTTTGTACAATGGCACTATGCACGCATTCCGCCAATCCTCAGGCACCTCACCATGAGTCATACATACATTAAATAACCTTACCAACCAGTCAACAATACAGTCACCCCCTTTTTTAATAAATTCGACTGCAATACCATCCAAACCTGCTGCCTTGCCGGCGTTCATCTTCCGCAAAGCTTTTACTACCTCTTCTCTGTTTACCAAATCATTTTCCCTAACCCTCTCACTTTGCACACCACCTCGACCCAAACACCCTATATCTGCCACTCTGTCATCAGACACATTCAACAAACCTTCAAAATACTCATTCCATCTCCTTCTCACATCACCACTACTTGTTATCACCTCCCCATTTACGCCCTTCACTGAAGTTCCCATTTGCTCCCTTGTCTTACGCACCCTATTTACCTCCTTCCAGAACATCTTTTTATTCTCCCTAAAATTTACTGATAGTCTCTCACCCCAACTCTCATTTGCCCTTTTTTTCACCTCTTTCACCTTTCTCTTGACCTCCTGTCTCTTTCTTTTATACTTCTCCCACTCAATTGCATTTTTTCCCTGCAAAAATATATATATATATATATATATATATATATATATATATATATATATATATATATATATATATATATATATATATATATATATATATATATATATATATATATATATATATATATATATATATATATATATATATATATATATATATATCAGCTGGTGGCTGATTCATGTGAGAAACTGCAGAAGCTGGTGACTGAGTTTGGTAAAGTGTGTGGAAGAAGAAAGTTGAGAGTAAATGTGAATAAGAGCAAGGTTATTAGGTACAGTAGGGGTGAGGGTCAAGTCAATTGGGAGGTGAGTTTGAATGGAGAAAAACTGGAGGAAGTGAAGTGTTTTAGATATCTGGGAGTGGATCTGTCAGCGGATGGAACCATGGAAGCGGAAGTGGATCATAGGGTGGGGGAGGGGGCGAAAATTCTGGGAGCCTTGAAAAATGTGTGGAAGTCGAGAACATTATCTCGGAAAGCAAAAATGGGTATGTTTGAGGAATAGTGGTTCCAACAATGTTGTATGGTTGCGAGGCGTGGGCTATGGATAGAGATGTGCGCAGGAGGATGGATGTGCTGGAAATGAGATGTTTGAGGACAATGTGTGGTGTGAGGTGGTTTGATCGAGTAAGTAACGTAAGGGTAAGAGAGAGGTGTGGAAATAAAAGAGCGTGGTTGAGAGAGCAGAAGAGGGTGTTTTGAAATGGTTTGGGCACATGGAGAGAATGAGTGAGGAGAGATTGACCAAGAGGATATATGTGTCGGAGGTGGAGGGAACGAGGAGAAGAGGGAGACTAAATTGGAGGTGGAAAGATGGAGTGAAAAAGATTTTGTGTGATCGGGGCCTGAACATGCAGGAGGGTGAAAGGAGGGCAAGAAATAGAGTGAATTGGAGTCATGTGGTATACAGGGGTTGACGTGCTGTCAGTGGATTGAAGCAAGGCATGTGAAGCGTCTGGGGTAAACCATGGAAAGCTGTGTAGGTATGTATATTTGCGTGTGTGGACGTGTGTATGTACATGTGTATGGGGGGGGGGGGTTGGGCCATTTCTTTCGTCTGTTTCCTTGCGCTACCTCGCAAACGCGGGAGACAGCGACAAAGTATAAAAAAAAAAAAAAAAAAAAAAATATACATATATATATATATATATATATATATATATATATATATATATATATATATATATATATATATATATATATATATATATATATATATATATATATGTATATATATATATATATATATATATATATATATATATATATATATATATATATATATATATATTTTTACGCACTTTATTTACCTCCTTCCAGACATCTTTTTATTCTCCTAAAATTTAATGATACTCTCTCACCCCAACTCTCATTTGCCCTCTTTTTCACCTCTTGCACCTTTCTCTTGACCTCCTGTCTCTTTCTTTTATACATCTCCCACTCAATTGCTTTTTTTCCCTGCAAAAATCGTCCAAATGCCTCTCTCTTCTCTTTCACTAATAATCTTACTTCTTCATCCCACCACTCACTACACTTTCTAATCAACCCACCTCCCGCTCTTCTCATGCCACACGCATCTTCTGCGCAATCCATCACTGATTCCCCAAATACATCCCATTCCTCTCCCACTCCTCTTACTTCCATTGTTCTCACCTTTTTCCATTCTTTACTCCGTCTCTCCTGGTACTTCCTCACACAGGTCTCCTTCTCAAGCTCACTTACTCTCACCACCCTCTTCACCCCAACATTCACTCTTCTTTTCTGAAAACCCATACAAATCTTCACCTTAGCCTCCACAAGATAATGATCAGACATCCCTCCAGTTGCGCTTCTCAGCACATTAACATCCAAAAGTCTCTCTTTTGCGCGACTGTCAATTAACACGTAATCATATAACGCTCTCTGGCCATTTCTCCTACTTACATAAGTATACTTATGTATATCTCCCTTTTCAAACAAGGTATTCCCAATGGGAACTTCTGTGAAGGGCGCAAATGGGGAGGTGATAACAAGTAGTGATGATGTGAGAAGGAGATGGAGTGAGTATTTTGAAGGTTTGTTGAATGTGTTTGATGATAGAGTGGCAGATATTGGGTGTTTTGGTCGAAGTGGTGTGCAAAGTGAGAGGGTTAGGGAAAATGATTTGGTAAACAGAGAAGAGGTAGTAAAAGCTTTGCAGAAGATGAAAGCCGGCAAGGCAGCAGGTTTGGATGGTACTGCAGTGGAATTTACTAAAAGAGGGGGTGACTGTATTATTGACTGGTTGGTAAGGTTATTTAATGTATGTATGACTCATGGTGAGGTGCCTGAGGATTGGCGGAATGCATTCATAGTGCCATTGTACAAAGGCAAAGGGGATAAGAGTGAGTGCTCAAATTTCAGAGGTATAAGTTTGTTGAGTATTCCTGGTAAATCATATGGGAGGGTATTGATTGAGAGGGTGAAGGCATGTACATAGCATCAGATTGGGGAAGAGCATCGTGGTTTCAGAAGTGGTAGAGGATGTGTGGATCAGGTGTTTGCTATGAAGAATGTATGTGAGAAATACTTAGAAAATCAAATGGGATTGTATGTAGCATTTATGGATCTGGAGAAGGCATATGATAGAGTTGATAGAGATGCTCTGTGGAAGGTATTAAGAATATATGGTGTGGGAGGCAAGTTGTTAGAAGCAATGAAAAGTTTTTATCGAGGATGTAAGGCATGTGTACGTGTAGGAAGAGAGGAAAGTGATTGATTCTCAGTGAATGTATGTTTGCGGCAGGGGTGTGTGATGTCTCCATGGTTGTTTAATCTGTTTATGGATGGGGTTGTTAGGGAGGTGAATGCAAGAGTTTTGGAAAGAGGGGCAAGTATGAAGTCTGTTGGGGATGAGAGAGCTTGTGAAGTGAGTCATTTGTTGTTCGCTGATGATACAGCGCTGGTGGCTGATTCATGTGAGAAACTGCAGAAGCTGGTGACTGAGTTTGGTAAAGTGTGTGAAAGAAGAAAGTTAAGAATAAATGTGAATAAGAGCAAGGTTATTAGGTAAAGTAGGGTTGAGGGTCAAGTCAGTTGGGAGGTATGTTTGAATGGAGAAAAACTGGAGGAAGTGAAGTGTTTTAGATATCTGGGAGTGGATCTGGCAGCGGATGGAACCATGGAAGCGGAAGTGGATCATAGGGTGGGGGAGGGGGCGAAAATCTTGGAAGCCTTGAAGAATGTGTGGAGGTCGAGAACATTATCTCGGAAAGCAAAAATGGGTATGTTTGAAGGAATAGTGGTTCCAACAATGTTGTATGGTTGCGAGGCGTGGGCTATGGATAGAGTTGTGCGCAGGAGGGTGGATGTGCTGGAAATGAGATGTTTGAGGACAATGTGTGGTGTGAGGTGGTTTGATCGAGTAAGTAACGTAAGGGTAAGAGAGGTGTGTGGAAATTAAAAGAGCGTGGTTGAGAGATCAGAAGAGGGTGTTTTGAAATGGTTTGGGCACTTGGAGAGAATGAGTGAGGAAAGATTGACTAAGAGGATATATGTGTCGGAGGTGGAGGGAACGAGGAGAAGTGGAAGACCAAATTGGAGGTGGAAAGATGGAGTGAAAAAGATTTTGTGTGATCGAGGCCTGAACATGCAGGAGGGTGAAAGGAGGGCAAGGAATAGAGTGAATTGGATCGATGTGGTATACCGGGGTTGACGTGCTGTCAGTGGATTGAATCAGGGCATGTGAAGCGTCTGGGGTAAACCATGGAAAGCTGTGTAGGTATGTATATTTGCGTGTGTGGACGTGTATGTATATACATGTGTATGGGGGGAGGTTGGGCTATTTCTTTCGTCTGTTTCCTTGCGCTACCTCGCAAACGCGGGAGACAGCGACAAAGCAAAAAAAAAAAAAAATATATATATATATATATATATATATATATATATATATATATATATATATATATATATATATGATAGACAGAAAGAAAGTTGGATGTTAATGTGCTGAGAGATGCAACTGGATAATGTCTGATCATTATCTTGTGGAGGCGAATGTGAAGATTTGTAGGGGCTTTCAGAAAAGAAGAGAGAATGTTGGGGTAAAGAGAGTGGTGAGAGTAAGTGAGCTTCGGAAGGAGACTTGTGTGAGGAAGTTCCAGGAGAGACTGAGTACAGAATGGAAAAAGGTGAGAACAAAGGAGGTAAGGGGAGTGAGGGAGGAATGGGATGTATTTAGGGAAGCAGTGATGGCTAGATCAAAAGTTGCTTGTGGTATGAGAAGCGTGGAAGGTGGGAAGGTAAGAAAGGGTAGAGATGAAGAAGTAAGATTATTAGTGAAAAAGAAGAGAGAGGTATTAGGACGATTTTTGCAGGGAAATAATACAAATGACTGAGGGATGTATAAAAGAAAGATGCAGGAGTTCAAGAGAAAGTTGCAATAGGTGAAAAAGAGGGCAAATGAGAGTTCCGGTGAGAGAGTATCACTAGATTTTAGGGAGAATAAGAATATGTTTCGGAAGGAGGTAAATAAAGTGCATAAGACGAGAAAACAAATGGGAACTTCAGTGAAGGGCGCTAATGGGGAGGTGATAACAAGTAGTGGTGATGTAAGAAAGAGATGGAGTGAGTATTTTGAAGGTTAGTTGAATGTGTTTGATGATAGAGTGGTAGATATAGATTGTTTTGGTCGAGGTGGTGCGCAAAGTGAGAGGGTTAGGGAAAATGATTTGGTAAACAGAGAAGAGGTAGTAAAAGCTTTGCGGAAGATGAAAGCCGGCAAGGCAGCAGGTTTGGATGGTATTGCAGTGGAATTTATTAAAAAAGGGGGTGACTGTATTGTTGACTGATTGGTAAGGTTATTCAATGTACGTATGACTCATGGTGAGGTGCCTGAGGATTGGCGGAATGCGTGCATAGTGCCATTGTACAAAGGCAAAGGGGATAAAAGTGAATGCTCAAATAACAGAGGTATAAGTTTGTTGAGTATTCCTGGTAAATTATATGGGAGGGTATTGATTGAGAGGGGGATGGCATGTACAGAGCATCAGATTGGGGAAGAGCAGTGTGGTTTCAGAAGTGGTAGAGGATGTGTGGATCAGGTGTTTGCTTTGAAGAAAATATGAGTCAAATACTTAGAAAAGCAAATGGATTTGTATGTAGCATTTATGGATCTGGAGAAGGCATATGATAGAGTTCATAGAGATGCTCTGTGGAAGGCATTAAGAATATGTGGGGTGGGGGCCAAGTAGTTAGAAGCAATGAAAAGATTTTATTGAGGATGTAATGAATGTGTACGTGTAGGAAGAAAAGAAAGTGATTGGTTCTCAGTAAATGTTGGTTTGCGGCAGGGATGTGCGATGTCTCCTTGGTTGTTTAATTTGTTTATGGATGGGGTTGTTTAGGGAAGTGAATGCAAGAGTTTTGGAGAGAGGGGGCAAGTATGCAGTCTGTTGTGGATGAGAGAGCTTGGGAAGTGAGTCAATTGTTGTTCGCTGATGATACACCGCTAGTGGCTCATTCGTGTGAGAATCTGCCGAAGCTGGTGACTGAGTTTGGTGAAGTGTGTGAGAGAGAAAAGCTGAGAGTAAATGTGAATTAGAGCAAGGTTATTAGGTACAGTAGGGTTGAAGGACAAGTCAATTGGGAGGAAAGTGTAAATGTAGAGAAACTGGAGGAAGTGAAGTGTTTTAGATATCTGGGAGTGGATTTGGCAGTGGATGGAACCATGGAAGTGGAAGTGAATCATAGGGTGGGGGAGGGGGAGAAAGTCCTGGGAGCGTTGAAGAATGTGTGGAAGTCAAGAATATTATCTCGGAAAGCAAAATGGGTATGTTTGAAGGAATAGTGGTTCCAACAATGTTATATGGTTGCGAGGCGTGGGCTATAGATAGAGTTGTGCGGAGGAGGGTGGATGTGCTGGAAATGAGATGTTTCAGGACAATATGTGGTGTGAGGTTGTTTGATCAAGTAAATAATGCTAGGGTATGAGAGATGTGTGGTAATAAAAAGAGTGTGGTTAAGAGAGCAGAAGAAGGTGTTTTGAAATGGTTTGGTCACATGGAAAGAATGAGTGAGGAAAGATTGACAAAGAGGATATATATGTCAGAGGTGGAGGGAACGAGGAGAAGTGGAAGACCAAATTGGAGGTGGAAAGATGGAGTGAAAAAGATTTTGAGTGATCGGGACCTGAACATGCAGGACGGTGTAAGGCGTGCAAGGAATAGAGTGAATTGGAACGATGTGGCATACCGGGGTCGACGTGCTGTCAATGGATTGAACCAGGGCGTGTCAAGCGTCTGGGGTAAACCATGGAAAGTTCTGTGGGGCCTGGATATGGAAAGGAGCTATGGTTTCAGTGCCTTATACATGACAGCTAGAGACTGAGTGTGAACGAATGTGGCCTTTGTTGTCTTTTCCTAGCGCTACCTCGCGCACATGCCGGGAGAGGAGGTTGTTATTTTATGTGTGGCGTGGTGGCAATGAGAATGGATAAAGGCAGACAGTATGAATTATGTACATGTGTATATATGTATACGTCTGTGCGTGTATATATATGTATACGTTGAGATGTATAGGTATGTATATTTGCATGTGTTGACGTTTATGTATATACATGTGTATGTGGGTGGGTTGGGCCATTACTTCCTCTGTTTCCTTACGCTACCTCGCTAACGCGGGAGACAGCGACAAAGCAAAATGAATAAAAAGAAAGTAAATTCAAGAGTGATATGGGTGAAACTGAAAGTGGATGGTGAGAGATGGGTGATTATTGGTGCATATGCACCTGGGCATGAGAAGAAAGATCATGAGAGGAAAGTGTTTTGGGAGCAGCTGAATGAGTCTGTTAGTGGTTTTGATGCACAGGACCGGGTTATAGTGATGGGTGATTTGAATGCAAAGGTGAGCAATGTGGCAGTTGAGGAAGTAATTGTTGTACACGGAGTGTTTAGTGAAGTAAATGGAAATGTTGAGGAGCTTATAGATTTGTGTGCTGAAAAAGGACTGGTGATTGGGAATACTTGTTTTAAAAAGAAAGATATACATAAAAATACTTATGTAAGTAGGAGAGATGGCAAGAGAGCAATATTGGATCACGTGTTAATTGATAAGTGCGTGAAAGAGATTTTTGGATGTTAATGTGCTGAGAGGTGCAACTGGACTGATGTCTGATCATTATCTTGTAGAGGCGAAGGAGGAGATTTGTGGGGGTTTTCAGAAAAGTAGAGAAAATGTTGGGGTGAAGAGACTGGTGAGAGTAAGTGAGCTTGGGGAGGAGGCTTGTACGAGGAAGTACCTGGAGAGACTGAGTGCAGAACTGAAGAAAGTGAGAGCAAAAGACGTAAGGGGAAGTGGGGAGGAAAGTGATGTACTCGTGGGAGGTGGGCGGATTAGAAAGGGTAGCGAGTGGTGGGATAAAGAAGTAGATTATTAGCGAAAGAGAAGAGACAGGCATTTGGTCGATATTGCAAGGAAAAAGTACAAATGACTTAGAGATATATAAACGAATGAGGCAAGAGGTCAAGAGAAAGGTGTAAGAGGTGAAAAAGAGGGTAAATGAGAGATGGGGTGAGAAAGTATCATTAGATTTTGGGGAGAATAAATCGATGTTTTGGAAGGAGGTAAATAAAGTGCGTAAGACAAGGGAGCGAATGGGATCATCGGTGAAGGGAGCAAATGGGGAGGTGATAACAAGTAGTGGTGATGTGAAAAGGAGATAGAGTGAGTGTTTTGAAGGTTTGTTGAATGTGTTAGATGATAGAGAGGCAGATATAAGGTGTTTTGGTCGAGGGGATGTGCGAAGTATGAGGGTCAGGGAGAATGGTTTGGTAAACAGAGAAGAAGTAGTGAAAGCTTTGTGGAAGATGAAAGCTGGCAAGGCGGCGGGTTTGCATGGTATTGCAGTGGAATTTATTGAAAAGGGGGGTGACTGTCTTCCTGAATGGTTGGTGAGGATATTCAATGTATGTACGACTCATGGTGAAGTGCCTGAGGATTGGCGGAATGCATGCATAGTGCCATTGTAGAGGCAAAGGGTTAAGGTTTAGTGTTCAAATTACAGAGGTATGAGTTTCTTGAGTATTCCTGGGAAATTGTATGGGAGGGTATTGAGTGAGAGGGTGAAGGCATGTACAGAGAATCAGACTGGGGAAGAGCAGGGTGGTTTCAGAAGTGGTAGAGGATGTGTGGATCAGGTGTTTGCTTTGAAGAATGTATGTGAGAAATACTTAGAGAAACAAATGGATGTGTATGTAGCATTAAAGGATGTGGAGAAGGCATATAACAGAGTGGATAGACGTGCTCTGGAGAAGGTATTAAGATTATATGGTGTGGGAGGCAAGTTGTTGGAAGCAGTGAAAAGTTTTTTATCAAGGATGTAAGGCATGTGCACGAGTAGGAAGAGAGGAAAGTGATTGGTTCTCAGTGAATGTCGGTTTGCGGCAGGGGTGCATTATGTCTCCATGGTTGTTTAATTTGTTTTTGGATGCGGTTGTTAGGAAGGTGAATGCAAGAGTTTTTGAGAGAGGGGCAAGTGTGCAGTCTGTAGTGGATGAGAGGGCTTGGGAAGTGAGTCACTTGTTGTTCGCTGATGATATACCGATGTTGGCTTATTCGGGTGAAAAACTGCAGAAGCTGGTGACTAAGTTTGGTAAAGTGTGTGAAAGAAGAAAGCTGAGATGAAATGTGAATAAGAGCAAGGTTATTAGGTACAGTAGGGTTGAGGGTCAAGTCAATTGGGAGGTAAGTTTGAATGGAGATAGACTAGAGGAAGTGAAGTGTTTTAGATATCGGGGAGTGGATTTGGCAGCGGATGGAACCATGAAAGCGGAAGTGAGTCACTGGGTGGGGGAGGGGTCAAAAGTTCTGGAAGCGTTGAAAAATATGTGGAAGGCGAGAACGTTATCTCAGAAAGTAAAAATGGGTATGTTTGAAGGAATAGTGGTTCCAACAATTTTATATGGTTGCAAAGCGTGAGCTATAGATAGAGTTGTGCAGAGGAGGGTAGATGTGTTCGATATGAGATGTTTGAGGACAATATATGGTGGCTTGACCGAGTAAGTAATCAAAGAGTAAGAGATATGTGTGGTAATAAAAAGAGTGTGGTTGAGAAAACAGAAGAGGATGTTTTGAAATGGTTTGGTCACATGGAGAAAATGAGGATATATGTGTCAAAGGTGTAGGGAACGTGGAGAAGTGGGAGACCAAGTTGGATGTGGAAAGATGGAGTGAAAAAGATTTTGAGCGATCGGGGCCTGAACATGCAGGTGAGTAAAAGACGCGCAAGGAATGGAGTAAATTGGAACAGTATTGTATACTGCGGTCGACGTGCGGTCAGTGGATTGAACCAGGGTATGTGAAGCTTCTGGGGTAAACTATGTAAAGTTTTGTGGGTGCTAGATCAGGAAAGGGAGCTGTGGTTTCTGTGCATTATACATGACAGATAGAGACTGTGTGTGAACGAATGGGGCCTTTGTTGTCTTTTCCTAGCGCTACCTCGCACACATGAGGGGGAGGGGGATGATATTCCATGTGTGGCGAGGTGGCGATAGGAATAAATAAAGGCAGACAGTGAGAATTGTGTGTATGTGTATATATGTGTGTCTGTGTGTGTATATATATGTGTACAATGAGATGTATGGGTAAGTATATTTGCATGTGGGGACGTGTATGTATATACATGTGTATGGGGGTGGGTTGTGCCATTGTTTCGTCTGTTTCCTTGCGCTACCTCGTAAACGCGGGAGACAGCGACAAAGCAAAATAGTAATAATAGTAAATATATATATATATATATATATATATATATATATATATATATATATATATATATATATATATATATATATATATATATATATATATATATATATATATATATATATATATATATATATATATATATATATATATATATATACACACATATATATATACACATATATATATATATTCATTTTTATCTACATATTTTGCTTTGTCGCTGTCTCCGCGTTTTGCGAGGTAGCGCAAGGAAACAGTCGGAAGGAAATGCCCAACAAACCCTCCATACACATGTATTCACACCACGTCACACACTTGCAAATTTTACTTACCTATACATCTCAATGTACACATATATAGACACAAACAGACACATAATATATACCCTTGCACACAATGACCACTGTCTACCGTTATTCATTCCATCGCCACCTCGCCACATATGAATACATCCCCCTCCCCCCCTCATGTGTGCGAGTTTGCGCTAGGAAAAGAAACTAGGCCCCATTCGTTCACATGCAGTCTCTTGCTGGCATGCAATATTGCCCCGAAACCAAAGCGCCCTTTCCACATCAGGCCCGACACAACTTGCCATGGTTTATCCCAGACGCTTCACATGGCCCTGATTCAAATCACTGACAGCAC